>NC_081553.1:81249760-81549760 GCF_963082655.1 Stomoxys calcitrans | reverse complement strand
TCGGGATGAAGGTGACGTTGACCGACGAGCTCGTCTACGAGTCGTAGACGATTGCCCAGTCTTGAGGAGCTGTGTCCTCCAGACGAATCTTCTTGAAGAGTGTTCCGCGAATCTTCCACATGAGTTACCAAAGAGTAAGTCAGAAGAGTTTTGGAAGATCTTTGAATTGAGCCAGAATCATTTGGACGAGTAACAAAAGAGTGTTTTTGAAGATTTATAAAATACTATTCTGGAAGAGTTGCACATAACTCTCCTGGACGAGTAACAAATATGTGTCTTGGAATATTTATTAAATATGGCCCAAAGTTGCGCTTTATTCGGTTGGAAGATCTAAAAATGCATATCAAGATTAGTTGTCCCTTAAAATACGCAACAACTACTAAAAAGAAAATTTTAAGTAAGGAATTCCGTGCTACTTACATAATACTTAATTGTTTTCCATACCACTCCCCTAAGTTGGTTCATGTCTTGTATCGTGTCTCCACCTAAGTGCCGGTATCTATTAGACGCGATAGCCGGTCAATGACAAAGGAAATGCTCCAAAGTTTCATCATCTTCCCCTCATTCCCTACATATGCTTTCACTTGCCGCACCGATTTTACCTAAGTGAGCTCGTAATCCTAATGTCCCGTTATGATACCAATAGCTATACTGACCACCTTCTTGCTTCCTTTCAGTAATAGCCTCGTCTGCTCACGATCTGGACCCCCCATAGGATTTTCGCCGTCCTACCGACCGTTTCGCTGTTCCACAATGTTGCATGCGCATTCGTCGTCCACTCCCTTAACTCGGACTGCGTCGACCCGAAAGGCTTCGGGTTAACCAAGTTTGTTGACGGCAGTCCTCTGGCCTTCACCGCCAAATCGTCTGCCCTTACTCCGTTATGACCCGGCACCTAAATGATGCGGATTTTGCATTCTCAGAGAAAGCGTTAATCTCCCTCCTACATTGCAAGACTGTCCGTGACCATACCGTCCTGGGGGTTATTGCCCTTATGGCAATTTTACTGTCGGTAAAGATGTTCACACTCGTCGTCCTCGTGTTAGCACCACACCACTTTATGCATTCCGTGATCGCCCCAATCTCCGCCGGCAGGACCTTATTATAGTCAGGCAGTCTAAATCAAATCTCTGTCCCTGGGTTCTCAATGTAAACCCCCAGGTCCACTCTGTCCTCTAAATTTGATCCATCCGTGTAACATGATCTTCCAGATGGCAATACTAGGGTTCCGTCAATCCAAGACTGTGCCGCTGGCAGCAGTGACTCGCACTCGACTTCAAGGTTCATCTGAGGTATCCGATGATCTTCCCTTCCTTCCAGGTTTCCTATCGTCGCCTCGATTACACCACGATAGTATGAGCTGCACCCATCCTCAATCCATTCTCCCATCGCCTTAAGTCTCATAGCTGTAATGGCTGCCTCACACTTAATCTGTATGTCAATGGGTCGGATATCTAGAATAGTCTCCGGTGCCCTAGTGGGGGTAGTCCTCATCGTTCCGCCTGTGCCAAGACAACATGTTCTCTGAACCTGTTGTATGGTCCTTTTGTTGCACTTTTTCTCGATAGCAGTCCACCAAACTACTGAGGCGAAATAAATATTGGTCTAATCACGTTCCTGAAAATCCAGTGGACTATTTTCGGATTCTGGACCCGTTTTGTGCCTACTGCCCGTCTACATAGTACCCAACATCTGTGAGCTTTCTCAGTATGTTCTTGAATGTGAGACTGCCATTTCAGTTTCCTGGCCAAGATCTAAGCGTTAGACCTTGTCAGATATCGAAATCGTCTCATTAAGGAAATGTGGTGCGATAAATTGGCCCACCTTCGTCTTCCTCGTGAACAATGTTAACCCAGTCTTCTCTGGGTTAACATTGAGACCTCTGGGTTCAAATCCCTCCTCAGTCAGCATGCGTAATAGGTCATTTATGGTGGTCACCCATAGGAGTGGCGATCCAATGATAACCTAGAAGAGTCTATCGCGATCCATACGTACGATTATATATATATATAACACAATGGGTTGTAAGAGAATTGTTGCGAAGAGTTGCTTAAACTTCCACACACGCAACAGATTGTCCAATGATAACCCAGAAAAATGTTTTTACGACTCATACGGACGATTATGACGCAATGGACTGTAAGAGAATCGTGGCGAAAAGTTGCTAAAATATCCGCACATGCAATAAATTGCCCAATGACATCTTAGAAGAGTATTTGGCGACCTATACGGAAAACAATTGCTTAAAAATCTTCCAGAAGATTGTATTTTTCATAGCGGGGACGAACGCAAATGCAAATGCGCCTATGAATATTCCAGCTTCTCACATATCAATGAGTGCTGTCCTATACAAATTTAAGCTCAATGATAAGGGGCCTCCTTTTTATAGCCGAGTCCGAAAGGCGTGTCACAGTGCGACACCTCCTTATGGAGAAGTTTTTACATGGCTGCCATACCAAGTGTTACAGTACCTTCCAAATGTCGCCAGAATTGGGAGTGGATAACCACCGCTGAAAAATTCCATGATGTTGTTGCCAGGATTACAACCCAGACGTTCAGTGTTATAGGCGGACTTCCAAAATTTTAAAAAATGTTTGTAGGGTAAGATTGAGTATTTGTGTGTTTGTGGACATCGAACGATGTATGGCTTTGCATTTTCGACATTGGTCATATGGTGAATCGAGAGAGAGAAGGGCATTGAAGTCCTGAAAATTCCTTTACAAACGCATATGTTCACATTCAAATGAATGATGATGATGCCATAGCCGAACGAAACACAATCGATATCGCAGGAGTTTTTCGTTAATGGTAAACTGGAGCATATACGTCCTTCATAAAGTTTTTTTTTTTATATTATTTGATATTCAAATCAAATATGGTATTGATTTGAATTATTTTTGAAGGTATTTGCTGAAGCTACGATGATTGATGGAAATCTTAATGATTTCAAATTGTTAAATTTATGTTATAATAAACTTAATTTAATTTGGTTAAAAATCATTATTTTTTCGTCATAAGTGCCATTTTTCATTACCTTATCTACCTTTCGAAAAACTCACCAAGTTGAGAAGAACTGTCTCCTTTTTTTATAGCACAGATCCCTTTGTTATTCACACACTGGTTAAGTTTTTGACCTTGTCAGCTAGGTCCGTATTTTGATAAAGCTGCCATATAAACCGATTTCCGAATGCTCTTAAATTATAAAGGCCTTCTTTATTTACCGATCTTGTTGAACTTGAGTTGAACTACTCTCGACATCTGACATATATACCGGTCTTACGCCATTAAGACCATTTTACCCCATTTCGTTGAAATTTCGAATAGTGATGTCAAAGCCTTGAAAGACGAAGTTATGCAGCTCACCGAAAACTTTGCTGGCTCGGAGAGAACACGACAAGCGGCAGAGACAGAACGGGATGAAAAGCCGAGAAGATGGCCGCCAATGGTAGTAAGGCCACTCTGATGGTAGACGAAATTCTCCGTATTGCCGCCAGCGGAAATGTTAAAATCCCGTTGCCCGATGATAAGGAAGTGAATGGCGAGGAGGTTGAAATTGAAACCGCAACAACAGAAAACGCCAATGTTGGACCTATGCCCAATGAAGCAGACAATTCAGCATCGATGAATGAGCGACCAGCCACCGAAATCCCTAAATCCCTGACAGCAGGACACGCAGGTCACACAAATAGGAAAGTCAATGAGGATGATAAGGTACAGGTGGAAAAGATAAAGAATTCTAGCAAATACAAAGTTCGAGAAATCGAGAATCGAAAGAAGATGGCTTGGACGATCATAATTATCAAAAATTGCAGAAAATTCAAAAGTCCTTTATGAACTTCGAAGATAATAAAGAAGAAGATAAAGGCAGAACAGCCCAGAAAGATATCTCAGAGTTCAGCAACAGGGTAAAAGCAAAAATACAACTGATGGAGATGGAGCCGATGAAGCAGATTTCCATTTATGCAGATTATTTGCCCCATCAAGCTGTGATTCGACAAGATAGCCTATCCATATATATATTTTGCATCTTAAAAAACTAGGATCTTTTAAGGAGAGCAGCATGTACGGTTTGTACACTAAGGTCACGCGTGGGCAGTGAAGATATGCAGTGCCCATGCGTGACCGTGATCGGCAGTTAGGAGTAGCAATATGTTTTGTTATGTATTCCTACAGCTAGTCGTAAAATATGAGGTACCATGTTGAGTTTGGTGATGTTTGGCCCCATAACCACGTGCGTACATTAGATATGCGTTATTTCAATTGGGAAATAGGTAGTTCTGAAAAAAGCAATTGTTTTTGTTTATGCCTGCGACTTTACAGTTTAGTTTATTTGTACATATACAGCGGTCAAAAAAAGTATTCATCATTCAATGTTTTTTTTTAATAAGTCTACAAAAAGACAATTGGAATAAAAACATATTAAACTAATGATGCAGTAGTGCTTGTGTGATATATATGTACACAATTTCATTGTTTTTAAAGAAAAAAATAGTATTTATTGGAACAAAAAGGGCCATTTTACAGCTGAACACAAAAAATTAAACAAAAAAAGTATTCATCATTGCAAAAAAACAAAAAAATAAATAACATAATTTAAAAAAATTAATACTTTGTTATTCGACCACCGCGTCTTATAACTTCTTTTAAACGGTTTGACATCGATTGGACTAATTTAGCGGTTATATTTTGGTCTATATTAGTCCATTCCTCCATTATCACCTGTTGCATTTGACTCTTGCTCGAAAAATTGCGCGTTCTCAATTTGCGTTCGAGATGTTCCCAAAGATGTTCAATTGGGTTCAAGTCGGGACTTTGAGGAGGAGTTTTAATGACTTTGGGGCAGTTATACAGCATCCACATCTTGGTATTTAAAGCAGAATGTTTGGGGTCATTATCTTGATAATATTGAAAGTTATTACCAAGCCCAAGTTTTACAGCACTATCTTTTAAATTCCTCTTTAAAATGTCAATGTAATACTTATGATCCATTACTCCATTAATAATTTCAAGATTTCCCGCTCCTGAAGCCGCCATACACCCCCAAACCATTAAACCACCTCCACCATGTTTTACAGTAGCAACTGTGTTTCGTTCTTCAAGCTCTGTATTTGGTTTTCTGTACACTATGACCTTTCCATCGCACACAAAAAGATTAAACTTGCTCTCGTCTGCAAAAATGACTGTTTTCCAAAATGATTCGGGCTGTTTTACATACATTTTTGCGAAGTTTAGCCTTTTCACTCGGTTTATTTTATTTATAAAGGGCTTCTTACGTGCAGTTCTTCCTCTGTAACTATGCCTTTTGAGTGTATTTCGAATTGTTTGTGTAGTAACTTCCTTCCCTAAATATTCCATAGTGTTTTTACGAAGAATGGTCGCATTTGTCTTCGGAGTTTTCTGAACTTGCCGCACTAGCCAACGCACATCTCCAACTGAAAGTGCTTTTGGTCGACCAGATCTTGGTTTATTGTCAACAGTTTTCGTTTCTGTCCACTTTCTGATGATGGATTGTATAGTAGATCGTGGTCTATTTAATATTTCACTGATAGTTTTTTGAGTTAAACCATTCCTGTGGTGTTTTATTATCAAAACTTTTACCTCATCAGAAACCTCGTTTTGCTTACGTCCCATTTTGACAAAAACTATATTTTCAATGAAATTAAATATTTGCTGTCAAGGGCAAAGCCTCCTTTACTAAATAAAACAGAAAAGGGGGATTCCCAAATAATATTTGAATTTGACTTTGATGATAGCACATCAATGATGAATACTTTTTTTGTTCTGTTTTTGGTGTTATTATATAAAATTGCATTTTTTGCGCTAATTAAATTTATTTTTTGAATTTATTTTAAAACATATTACGAAAAATAAACTATTGCATAAAACTGCATTATTTGTTTACTTTAAATTTTCTTCAATTACCCAAAATAAGTGAATTTATTATCAATTTTGCTAATGATGAATACTTTTTTTGACCGCTGTAGATTTAGGTTTAAAGTTAAGATGAAATTAGAATTAAAATGAGTTCTTCCTTTTGTTCCTTGACACACGCGCCGAGGTGCAGCAGTAGCCTGGACATGAGTTGTATTTGGCGTCTCGGCTTCTGTGTACATTATGTTTGAGATCGGATCATATTTAGATTGGTGGAAAGTGGTCCGACCCACGTTCTTACTCTATATTCGGTGAAATCATTCCAGCCGTTTCTGAGCCGGTATGAAGAATAGAATAAATAAGTAAGAGCGTGCTAAGTTCGTCCGGGCCAAATTTTATATACCCTCCACCATGGATCGCATTTGTCGAATTCTATGCGCGGTATCTCTTTTTAGGCAAACAAAGAATATTGAATAGGAACTGTTATGCTATTGGAGCTATATCAAGTTATAGTCCGATTCGGACCATAAATAAATGCTGAAGATTGTAGAAGTCATTGTGTAATATTTCAGTTAATTCGGATAAGAATTGCGTCTTGTAGGGGCTCAGGAAGCAAAATCGGGAGATAGGTTTATATGGGAGCTGTATCAAGCTATTGTACGATTCAGACCATATTGGACACGTATGTTGAACGTCATGAGAGAAACCTTTGTACAAAATGTCTGCCAAATAGGATGACAATTACGCCCTCTAAAGGCTCAAGAAGTCAAGATCCCAGATCGGTTAATATGGCAGCTATATCAGGTTAGTTACCGATTTGCGCCATACTTAGCACAGTTATTGGAAGTCATAACAAAACACCTCATGCAATATTTCAGCCAAATCGGATGAGAATTTCGCGCTCTATTGGCTCAAGAAGTCATAATCCAAGATCGGTTTATGTGGCAGCTATATCAGGTTATGAACCGATTTAGACCATGCTTAGCACAGTTATTGGAAGTTATACCAAAACACCGCGTGCATAATTTCAGTCAAATCGGATAAGAATTGCGCCCTCTAAAAGCTGAAGAAGTCAACATCCCAGATCGGTTTATATGGCAGCTATATCAGGTTATGAACCGATTTGAACCATAACCATTACAGTTGTTGGAAGTGATACCAAAACACCGCGTGCAAAATTTGAATCGGATAAGAATTGCGCCCTCTAGAGACTCAAGTAGTCAAGACCCAAGATCGGTTTATATGGTAGCTATATCAAAACATGGACCGATTTTGCTCTTTTACAATCCCAACCGACCTACACTAATAAAAAGTATTTGTGCAAAATTTAAAGCGGCTGGCTTTACTCCTTCGAAAGTTAACGTGCTTTCGACAGACAGACGGACGATAAGACGGACGGACATTGCTAGTTCGACTTAAAATGACATGACGATCAAGAATTTATATACTTTATGGGTTCTCAGACGCATATTTGAAGGTGTTACAAACAAAATGAAGAAATCCTTCGGTGATGAGTAAAGGTCCCTGCTAGGTTAAAATTTTTCTACTTTTAATTATTATACCCACCACATCGAAATATCCATCCCAAAAATTAAGATATTGAGCTAAAATATGGCACATATACATTTTTTTGCTGCACGCAGGTTAAGTTCTAAAGCAGGCCAAATCGGACTATATTTAGGGTCTGAAGCCCATAAAAGCTGAAATTTTAAATAGCTCCCATATAGACCGATCTGCCAATTAAGGGTTTTAAAACCATAAAAGTTGGATTTGTTACACGATTTCGAGGAAATTTAAATCAGTGAATCATATAGACCGATCTGCCGATAAAGGGTCTGAAGCCCATAAAAGCTATATTTATTGCCGAATTCACTGACATTTGAAATATGGACTTATTTCAAGCCTCCCGACATCCGACCCCGATATTTGCTGGAATTTGACACAGTGACATGCATTAAGCCTCCCGGCTTCCAAACAGAATATGATCCCGATCAGACTATATTTAGATATAGCTGCCATATAGACCGATCTTCCAATTTAAGGTTTTACTCCCAGAAAAAGCAGATTTATAGCCTGATTTCGCTGAAACTGTGACTTGTATAAACGTTCTCGTTAGATGAATCAAATATAATCTAGACTAGCCCCAATCTAATATACAAACATCAATTTGTGTTTGTTTGTTTGTCGATTTGTTCCGTATAGACTCAAAAACGGCTGAACCGATTACCTTGATATTTTCACAGATTTTAAAGGTACCGGAAGGGAGGCGGACCCTCCCATTTAACCTCAAAACACCAACCAAAATCGAATGTGGACCGATGGGGACAATAAGTGTATCAAATGAAAGGTATTGATGAGTAGAATTAGAATATGGTTTTTAAAAATTGGGTACAGGTACCCAAGAAGTCGCCCTAACCACAAAACTCCTCCAAGCAGACAAATTGGACGTTCATATATTGATATCGATGTTGATATTGGCTCAAATGAATGGTATTCGGGAGTAGATTATGAATCTGACATTAAAATCAGGTCGAAGTATAGGGTGTCACCCCACACCCTCAAAAACGCCCAAATGGGCATATTAGCATTCATGACTATATGGGACTCAGTTTATTCGTGCGTTCCTTCTAGACTCAAAAACCGAAAACCCGATTTTCTCCAAATTTTCACAGATTGTGCAGGTTAGTCTGCACGGAAACATAGGCTATATAAATTTTCAATATCGGATGGGGGGCGCACCTCCCCCTAACTCCAAAAACACCACCCGAAATCAAAAGTGGACCGATCGAAACAATATGGGTATCCAATGAAAGGTATTAGAAAGTAGAATACAAATATTGTATTTAAATTTGAGTCTAAGTACCCTGCAGACCGCCCCAAACGCAAAACTACCCCAAACAGTCATATTGGACGTTCATGTCAATATTCTCAATGACTCAATTGAAAGGCATTCGGGAGTAAATTACGAAAATAGCAAAAAGAAATGAGTTCCATGCAATGGGAGGCTAATATGCCACTAAATGGGGATATTAGCCGACCACGGCTATATGGGACACTAATAAAGGCAATTTGGAATTAGATTAGGGAAATTACATTAAAATTTGTGTTAAAGTATCTAGGTGACGCTTAAATAAATTGCAAATTTTGCCCATGAACATTCCACTAATGAACAGGGGCAAACTTCTCACATATCAATGAGTGCAGTCCGATTCAAGTTTAAGCTCAGAGATGAGGGGCCTCATTTTTATAGCCGAGTACGAACGGCGTGCCGCAGTGCGACACCTCTTTGGAGAGAAGTTTTACATGGCATAGTACCTCACAAATGTTGCCAGCATTAAGAGGGGAACCCCCGCTGAAAAATTTTTTTTCCGATGGTCTCGCCAGGATTCGAACACAGGCGTTCAGCGTCATAGGCGGACATGCTAACCTCTGCGCTACGGTGGCCTCCGTGGCCTAGGTGGCGCTTAACCTCCTTAAAACACCCAAATTAGTTATTTCACCCATCACAACAATATGGGACTGAAATGAAAGGTATTTGAGAGTAGAAAAGGAATCCAGTTTTGGGCCAAGTGTTTGTGTGTAAGCCCCAAAACACCCCCTAAACTGAACTTAGTTTCCGAACATATCAATATGGGGCTCAAACGAAGGTCTTTGGGAGTAAAGAACGAATTTGATACCTATTTTTAGGACAAAGCGGCGAAATTCCAATCAAATCCCCAGCACCGAAACCGAACATTTCATTAAAGAACAGGGCCAAACTTCTTACATATTAATGAATGCTGTACAATTTAAGTTTAAGCTCAATGATAAAGGACTTCCTTTAATAGCCGAGTCCCAATGACATCTCGCAATGCGACACCTCTATGAGGAGAAGTTTTTACATGACGTCTATGCATGGCATGGTACCTCACAAAATGTCGTCAACATTAGGAGGGTATAACCACCACTTAAAATTTTTCCAATGTTCTCGACAGGGTTTGAACCCACGCTTTCAGCAGCATTGGCGGACTTGCTTTAAGCTGCGCTTCAATGACACGAATTCGATATCCACATTCGGGGCGAAATGTCTCCATCTTAAAATTCTACCAAAACAGGACGCATATATTGACCATTGCAATATAGGGCTCAAATAAAAGGTATAAGAGCATTAGGGAAGGCACTGCGGAGCGGGACCGGTTCAGTTAATTTAGATATAACTATGGATATGGTAGTGTAGTTATAAAAAATATCATGATTAATATATCCATGGTGGTGGGTATCCAAATTTCGCCGAACTTAAAACCTTTTTACTTGTTTTTCTTGATTTTACAATAAAATTTAAGTAGATTATTTTTCTCTTCAACATGTCTGCTTAGGAATTTTGAGTATAAAACTATTTCTCTAGATCCAAATTGGGAAGGCAGTCTTGCACGCACTTTTAATCCCAATGAATTTACAAATGTTACGCTTTATATTTTTATCGGCTTATAAAATGTTTTGGCGCGGTTTGGGGTTAGGTGATCTTCATATCCTTAGGCGCCAAATTCCGATATCGGATTTATAGCTAGCTCTTAAAAATTCTTCATTTGAGTTCGTAAACTTGATTTATACACTACGCTTACATACCTTGTTTAAGAGTACAATAGTGCGCAATAGCCGCATATGTCCTTTTTGGTTTTGTGGGTGGAATCGTCTCTTAAAATTTTGAATTTCAGATAAGTACTGTATCCCCTAACTGATAGGTCCTCTGTCCGTATGGCCATTTTTTAAAATGGGTTGAATGTGTCAAATCCATGCCTGCAATGTTTTGGGAAAAGATTTGTGTTATTTCGATTAAACGATATGCAGTGTTAAAATTGAAGATAATTTAAAAAAAAATGATTGAGATTTTCCCTTAAATACATTAAAAATGTTCAATCATGCCTCGACCATTTGCAATTAATCTAAAGGGTGATTTTTTTGAGGTTAGGATTTTCATGCATTAGTATTTGACAGATCACGTGGGATTTCAGACATGGTGTCAAAGAGAAAGATGCTCAGTATGCTTTGACATTTCATCATGAATAGACTTACTAACGAGCAACGCTTGCAAATCATTGAATTTTATTACCAAAATCAGTGTTCGGTTCGAAATGTGTTCAAATTTTGACAAATTTTGTTCAGCGATGAGGCTCATTTCTGGTTGAATGGCTACGTAAATAAGCAAAATTGCCGCATTTGGAGTGAAGAGCAACCAGAAGCCGTTCAAGAACTGCCCATGCATCCCGAAAAATGCACTGTTTGGTGTGGTTTGTACGCTGGTGGAATCATTGGACCGTATTTTTTCAAAGATGCTGTTGGACGCAATGTTACGGTGAATGAACACATTTCGAACCGAACACTGATTTTGGTAATAAAATTCAATGATTTGCAAGCGTTGCTCGTTAGTAAGTCTATTCATGATGAAATGTCAAAGCATACTGAGCATCTTTCTCTTTGACACCATGTCTGAAATCCCACGTGATCTGTCAAATACTAATGCATGAAAATCCTAACCTCAAAAAAATCACCCTTTAGTATTTGTCACCAAGTTATCTTCGAGTCATTACAGTTATTTGTTAATGTAACATTAAAGAGTTGAGAGTCTTACTCCAAACTATTCAAAAACGTTCTATGAACTCACTAATTACAGTTTGTGGAAATGTTCTTTGTCTATGTGTTTCTCTTGTTGTCTTAATCGTTGATTGACTTTGACTTTGTTGGCCATAACGAAGAAGACTAACAGTGTTAGACGGCCCAGTCCCTAACAATGGATTTCATTTCATCCATTGCCACCATGTCTTTATTGAATCGTTTATGGATTCCATGTCTGATTTCGGGTTCAATGCATTCAACGCTATTACCCTCCGTTTGATTATCAAATATTTAGTTTAGGCAGAAATTGTTGTTCAATAGCCTACACCAAGCAGTCGATAAATTTCGGAGTCCAAAGGAATTTCAAATTCATTCACTTGTTCACAATTGGTGCTTTAATTTCGCTTTTCCATGTTGCAGGTCTTGCTAAAAGAAACAGGCAATGAGGAATGGGGTGGTGGCCAACATGGAAAATTTCATATAACGTGGCCTGTGTATTTTTATACTGACTACCATTATGAGGTGGAAGTATACTAATTTTGTCCTGTCGTTTGTAACCAACAAATTTTTTTTGGGAATAAAAATTCGATAAAATTTTCCGAGATTCCGAAATTTCTTCAAAATCTTTTATATAAAATTGAAATTGTTGCGCTTTCTTTGTTAGTTTGTTTGTCTGTTCCGCATAGACTCAAAAACGGCTGAACCGATGGTGAGTTTGGGCCCGCCGGTGAAAATATGGTACTAAATTTTTTGATATCCGAAGGGACGGACCCTCCCCCATAGCCCAATTTTCAAAAACGCCAGATCTCGGAGATATGTTCACTGATTTAAGCGAAATTTTGCATGCCACCTTATGGTAACCCAAAAACACGAAATTTGAATAAAATTTTTGGGTTCAATACTCCGGGGGGGACGCCCTATCCAAAAATCCACCGGGGCTGACATGTTTAAAGCTTGAGACAAAATGGGTATCAAATGAAAGGTATTAAAAAGTAGAGTACGAATTTGATATACAAATTTCGCCCAAGGTGTTTGAGGGGTCCCCCACCCCAAAAAACTTTTTTCATCGCTTTGGGCAATATGGGTATCAAATGAATGGTATATAAAAGTAGAGTACAAATCTGACACACAAATTTATTCCTTGATGTCTGAGGGGCCTCTTCACCCGCCAAATCAAAAGGAAGGTATTTAAAAGTAGATTACGAACTTAATATTCAAATTTCGCCCAAGGTGTTGGGGGGGGGGGGGGGGGGACCCCAACCCAAAAAATCCGCCAACAGGACTCTTTCATCGCTTTGGGCAATATGAGTAACAAATGAAAGGCATTTAAAAGTAGGGTACAAATCTGACATACAAATTTATTCCTTGTTGTTTGAGAGGCAAATTGGGATAGACACAGGAAGATCTACGGATCTTTAAAAATTGGGTATCCCAAGTGGTAGCTTAGAAATATGATTTTGAATGTAGATAACCAAAACTACAACAACAAAAATAATTAGTGTGGATCTGTACGAAACCCTTCAAAATGCTTGTCATTATGGGGCCAAACAAAATCGTGCTCTAGCGCGATGCTGATATTATTTCAGTTTTCGCCCCCTAAACTCTCTCTTCATATCGGCCATGTTTGCCTACTATAGCTATAAGGGGAACAAATAATAGATATTTGATAGTAGAAAACGAATTTGATATCCAATTTTGAGGCCAAGTGTTTGGGGGTCGTCTTATCCCATAATCTTCCCCTAAACCAATGGCAATTTGGGCTAGAAAAAAAAGACATTTGAGAGTAGATCACAATGCTGATATTTTTTAGGGCTATATCAGCATCGTGACGGCCGCCCCACCCTGCATACTCCTCAAACTGAACATATTTGTCGATTATGGCAAAAAGAGGCTCAAATGTGGTATCTGTTTTATGGCCAAGTGTTTCAGGGACGTCTCACCTCATAAACTTCCCCTAAACCATACATATATATCGACTACAACAATATGAAGCTTAAATGTGGTGTTTGAATCTAATATCCACTTTCGGGGCAAAGGGTTTCAACTCTAATCCACCAGCACCCCAAAACAGGAGTTATATCCTGTCAGTGTTAGTATAGGGCTCAGATAAAATAAGAGAGTGAAGGAAGGCGCAGCGGAGCGGGCCCTGTCCAGCTAGTATTTTTATAAACTGAAGATATTTTCCATAAAAAAACCTGTTATGAAACAAAATTGATAAAAATGAAATTTTTGAAAAAATTTACCAAAAAAAAAAAAAAAAAAAAAAAAAAATATAATATGTTGAACAAAAACTCGACTTTTTTTATTATGTTATTTTATTTTTACCACTTTAGGGTATTAAAATGTCCACATTATTTGCCTTTAGCCTTGTTTTCCCATTTGCTTCCGAATCGTTTTTGTTTTGTTTTTTGTTTTCTTTACATCTCAAGTGTTGCATGTTAAACAAAATTTACTTTACTTTCATTTTCCGCTCGAATTAATTTTGCTACAATTTTAACATATTTGCTTAATGAATTTTTAATGCATCATCTCATAGTTGGCCCTAGCCTGTGTTTATTTCTCCGTTTTTGTTTTTTTTTATCTTTTTTTGAACTGTTTTCCTTTAAAGATGTTTGTTGTTTCATTTTTGGCATTTAAACATGGCTGTTAATAGGCAACTCCTATATGCATTTGATTGTTTTGCTTTTTTTTGGGTAATTTTTGGCATATTTATGACTTTTAGATTTTTACAATTCATGGGTATCGTCATAGAGAAAGTCTTAGAAAAAAGGCCAAAATTAAATCACATCCATGAACACTGCATGCAACTTTTAAGAAATAGTCATATATATTGGGTTGCCCAAAAAGTAATTGCGGATTTTTTAAAAGAAAGTAAATGCATTTTTAATAAAACTCAGAATGAACTTTAATCAAATATACTTTTTTACACTTTTTTCTAAAGCAAGCTAATAGTAACAGCTGATAAATGACAGAAGAAAGAATGCAATTACAGAGTCACAAGCTGTGAAAAAATTTGTCAACGCCGACTATATGAAAAATCCGCAATTACTTTTTGGGCAACCCAATAGTTGTGTGATATAAGGAAATTTGAGGTAATTTCATTATAAGCTCAAAAAGAGTGTTAATGGTTATTCAGTCAAATAGAATATTTGACTGAATGGCATAGAATACAGAGTATAGGTTCTTAAAAATAAAAAAAAAGAAATATCCTCACAAAACCTACCAAATAAGTTAATTTGTTATGTCAGATTATGAACCGATTTAGACCACACGTGGCACAGTTGGAAGTCATACGAAAACGATATGTGTAAAATGTCAGCCTAATTGGATAAGAATTGCGACGTCTAGGACTCAATATGTCAAACCAGGTGATCGATTTATATGGCGGCCTTATCAGGTTATAGACTGATTTAGACGATACTTGGCACAAATGTTGGAAGTCCGAACAAAACGGTATGTTCAAAATTTCAACCAAATCGGGTAAGAATTGCACCCTCTAGACTCTAAAGAAAACAAGACCCAAGTAGGTTCATATGGTAGCTATATGAGGTTATGGACTGATTTAGACCATACTTGGCACCGTTGTTGGAAAACGAAAACGATATGTTCAAAACTTCGGCCAAATCGGATAAGAATTGAGCTCTCTAGAAGCTGAAGACCCAAAATTGGTTTATATATCAGCTATATCAGGTTATGGACTGATTAAGACCATACTTAGCACAGTTGTTGGATGTTACACCAAAACAATAAATGCAAAATTTCAGCCAAATCGGGTAAAAATTGGGTCCTGTAGAAGCTCAAGAGGCTCAAGAAGTCAAGACCCAATATCGGTTTATATGGCAGCTATGTCAAAACATGAACCGATTTGGCCAATTTACCATCCCAACCGACCTACACTAATAAGAACTATTTGTGCGAAATTTCAAGCGCCTATCTTTACTCCTTCGAAAGTTAGCGTGCTTTCGACATACGGACGGACGGACAAAGCTAGATCGACTTGAAATGTCATGATGATCAAGAATATTTGTTTTGTATGGGGTCTTAGACGAATGTTTCTAGGCAAATGGAATGGCGAAGTTTGTATACCCCAACTTATGGTAGACGGTAGAGAAATCTACCAAATATGGTAGGAACTTACCAAAAATGGCAACGCTGGTCAGGGTTAGGAGGGGTAAGGAGGGAGTAGTGTTTTTTCACATATGTCTTAATCTTCTGAAGGTCGTTAGTAGTGAGAAAGACATTTGCCCGAATTTGTACTGTTCGGGCGATAAACGATGTTTTTCTGGTAATACAAGGTTCTGTCTAATAACCGCCACAAACTGTTGTGAATTCCTAGAAAATCTTGTGGCGAACTTTCTTAAGACATATCACTGCGGAACAAACATCTTCAAAGTTTCGTTAATACAGCACCACGCTGCCAACATTCCGACAGTGGGCAAGGATCTCTCTCTCTCTGACCACGTTCAAGTAGCTTCAAGGAAGACTTTGGAACATCGCCCTGACATGGAAGTTATATTGCATCTTTGGCCAGATATAGATTTATAAATATTGAGAAGATCATAGGAAGTGAAGACTCTCTTGCACCGCTTAACAAAAACCAAGTACCTGAATGCTTCTTTCTTCTCATTGTATTCTCATTCCAGTAACATCATAAACATATCATTGCTCAAAATCTATAGCGCCGATAGATAATGACGATCGTTAAGAGTGAGTTGTTGTTGTTGTAGATTCTGTAATTGGGAAGATCGGTTTATATGGGAGCTATATGAGGTTATGGACCGATTCGACCCATACTTGGCGCTTCTGTTAAGTGTTATAGAACAAGTTATAGTACAAAATTTCAGCCAAATTCAGGTGGAAGTGGTGATCCTCGTCAATGTCCTGTAGGTGAGCAAGCTTGTTCCAGTCTAAAGAACCGATCGCCGCGGGAACAGGGTGACTTTTGGTTATTTAAAGCCGCCATTAACTCACCTTGTCATATCGAGCATCATAAGCACTCAGTATTTGTGCAAGAGCGCGTGCCGCCCGAACTCTCACATAGATTCTCCGCTGGATACCGCTGATTGTCCGCTTCTGCAGTTGCAGCTATTCCGTTTTGGTCATTCCACTATCCGCAACCTGTGGACGCCCGGTAGCTCGCAGCTAAGTTTCTCTTGACAGCAATAAACACCATACAGATCGGACACACAATGTTCAGGCCTGTGTGGCGCTCACAGCTATCCCGTGCCGGGGTTAAAAGTCAGTGAATCGTTTGTGTGACAACAAACAGCACTGAATTAAATCTACTCTGTTTAATCGACCACACTTCGAACTGAAATACACGGCAGCGTGTATCACTCATAACTCGCCTCTTGTCCTAAATTTCTTGAAGACTCGGCCTGTGATCTAAACCAGCTGAATGCAGAGGTGGCTGCCATCCGCTTACGAGTGTGACTCAAAAGATTGTAAATGAAAATAAGAAAAAAGGATGGAGAAAGAACAGAGTTTTGTGTCACACCTGCGGTCACTTTGAATTCCATGGATGAGAACACATCTATAGCAACTCGTATAGTGCGATCTCGAAGAAAGCTCGACATAAGTTGAACTATGTCATTACCCATATCAAAAGCGACTAGCTTCGAAAAAAGTGTACCATGCCAAACCATGCCAGATATCTAGATACACGAAGTTACTCTCACCAAACTTGTTGATGGAGCAACGTTCCGACAGAAATGCTATCAGGTCGCCCGTGGAGCGATTTCTGCTGAAACCAATCTGTTGATCACCAAGATGGTCATTGGAATCTAAATCTGTCACAAGATGTTGGTTAACCATGAAATCCATCACCTTGGAAAGCTGGTCGGTAATTCGCAGAATTGTTCGCCTCGACCTTCTTGGGGGTCGGCTGAACTTTCGCAATCTTCCAACATGCTGGGAAAACTTTCGCACGGCAAGTAAGATTGAAGAGGTTTCGGAATGGACGAGAATGCATCGAAGAACTCTTAAAAAGGACTGTTGATATACAACACTGGCCCGGGGTTTTATTTATCTTCGGCGAGATCAGCGAAATCGAAAGAATATCTGGGGCATCGAACTAAATATGCTTTCAATCACAGTGGGTGGTTGATAGCTTTCCCGGAAGATTTCCTGCAAACATTTCGGCCAGTAGGTTAGCGTTATCAACCGAGTCAGTGAAAATCTGGTTATCTTTAACAAGAGTAGGAATAGACCACAAGTTGTCTTTAACTTATTTTTCAAATGACCTAAAGCTCTTCTTCCCTTTGGAGGAGCTTTAAAAGGTGTGACACGTAGACCTTATTCGCAAAGAAACTTTTCGTGTCCAAGTACCTTGGTACATTAAGTTCTTACCAGTTTGAGCAGCAATTCAGTATTGGCGTTTTTGTTCAGACGCCATTGCCTTTGATGGACCTTTTATGACTTTATTCCAATTGGGATTATTCTGTCAATAATTTCAGATTAAGTATTAATGGCGTCGTCCCAGAAACGAAGTTTCTAATTGAAATGCCGGGAAATATTATTAGGCTTCGCCAACTTGCTTTTTCCTATGAAGCGGGACGAAGTGCAGAATACAAAAAAGGTGCTGAAGTAATGCAGTGATCGGAGATACATAAAGGTGCAAGAATATTACCTTCACATTTTTCAGGTTGCGAAGTTAGGAAGGAGTCAAGAATGTTGTTTTGGTGCTCTTAGGCACACGAAATATGTGTCGCTTCCTTCACTATCAATCAATGCGTCAATTGATTTTGCGTAGCGAAAAGCTCGCCGTATTGGCCCTCCGGGGTCATAGGGCTTGAATGGGAAAGCCAGGACAAAATGTGCACAATGAAACATTGGTGGTCCTTTAGAAATTTGACTTCCAAATTTTGGGATTAAACGTTACCATTTTCATTCATTTTCGTTTCGGGGATACTATGAAATCAAGATTTTAGGAGTTTTTATGTGAACATCACATTTCAAAATATAAAAGATTTTTTATGAAAATCCAAAAAACCCACTGTTGATTCAATTTCATATTTTTTCTTAAGTTTTTGCAATTAGTTAAGCTTTTGTTGTTGGCCACATTATACTCGCTCTTGTATATGTGCTATGTTGTTGACATTTGAACGTTAACTAATTAAAATCGATTAAACATCATTTGGGGGTACTTCTCTTCGCCTATGGAGATACTAAATGGCAGTGACGTGCCTGGAGGCTGCGGCGTTTTATTGGTGATAGACACCTTGAAGAGAGGCAGCGGCACAGGTTAACACATTACCGCGTCCCCACAAGCAAAAATTGTATGGCAGTCAACAAATATTTGTTTTATTTGCTTTAAGATTATGCAAGTTTATAACCAGTCTTGGAATCACAATACTGAATATTGGCTATTCGCGGTTGAATTTGCATGCAGATCAAAGAAACCAGTTGGCGGGGTAGTGGCAATCAAGCGACCCCACACCCCACCAGCTCAAATGAAAAACCAGAAATAGTTTGATATCAAAAAATATTCCAGCATCTTGGATTGCACACCAACAGTCTGCCACTAAACGTCGAGTTATCAACACCATAGCTTGAAAGACTGCTGATTGAAGTGAAAAATCCCAAGAAATAAAATGAAACTGCAAGTGTTTTGTGTGCTAGTCTTTGTGGCTGTGGTAAGTTTCCACAACTCAAAATCAAACTTTTTTGGAACAAATTTTTTTTTCTTATTTGGTTTACAGGCTGCTGCTAAATTCGAAGTTCGTGGTCCTGCGGATGCCCTTAAAGCCCATGAGGAATGTCGCGAAGAATTTAATATTCCCGATGAAATTTATGAACAATATCTAGACTATACCTTCCCCGAGCACAAGCGCACCAAATGCTATGTCAAATGTTGGGTAGAGAAAATGGGTATCTTTACCGAAAAGAAGGGTTATGACGAATTGGCCATGGTGGCTCAATTTACCCATGAGAATACCGGTTTCTTAGGCTCTGTACGTCATGGCCTTGAAAAATGCATTGATCACAATGAAGCCGAATCGGATGTCTGCACTTTTGCCCATCGCGTTTTCTCTTGCTGGCTGCCCCTCAATCGTCATGCTGTGCGTAAAATCCTTGGTACTTCAAAGGATAATTAATGACGGAAATTTTTGGAAATTTTGTGTTGCTGTGAATTATTTTAAATATCATGTGATGTGTTTAAATTCGTTATTATGATTTTGTTTTAGAAATTTAGAAAATAAAAATTGAAAATAGAAAGTTCAAATTTAAATGTTCTAAAAGTATTTGAAGATCGATGATGGAGACTATTGGAGGTATTTAGTGGACATATGGGAATAATTAAATAAAAAAGATTATAGATTAGGGAGAGTTGATTTGTATGGATGAAAACTAAGTTTAAAATCATATAGCAAAAACGTAATCTACAAGAAATTCTAAGAAACTTCTCCAAAAAAACCATGTATCTAAAACAACATCCTAATCCGCGCCTCTCGACTTGGAAAAATCTATCATTTCTAGCATTCATTTTTTTTTTTTTTGGCAAAGGCGGGCATATACATTTTTGAGAGGCGCGAATTATGATTGTATTTTAGATATATTGTTTCTTCGGAGAAGTTTACGTCTATGCTATACGTATAAAAGGAAAACAAGTAAGAGCGTGCTAAGTTCGGCCGGGGCGAATCTTATATACCCTCCACCATAGATCGCATTTGTCGAGTTCTTTGCGCGGTATCTCTATTTAGGCACACAAAGAATAATTGAAAATTATTGTTATGCTATTGGAGATATATCAAGTTATAGTCCGTTTCGGACCATAAGTAAATTGAATGTTGAAGACCATAGTAGAAGTCATTGGGTAATATTTCAGTTCATTCGGATAAGAATTGTGCCTTGTAGGGGCTCAAGAAGCAAAATCGGAAGATCGGTTTATATGGGAGGTGTATCAGGCTATAGATCGAATCGTACCATATTAGACACGTATTTTAGCCAAATCGGATAAGAATTTCGCCCTCTAGAGGCTTTAGAAGTCAAGATTCCACATCAGTTTATATGACATCTAAATTTGGTTATGTATCGATTTGAACCATATTTATCGCAGTTGTTGGAAGTCATAACAAAATACTTCATGTTAAATTTCAGCCAAATCGGATTATAATTGAGCCCTCTAGTCGTTCAAGAAGTCAAGATCCAAGATCGGTTTATATCGCAGCTATATCAGGTAATAGACTGATTTGATCCATATTTGGCACAGTCGTTGAAAGTCACGACAAAACAACTTCATGCAAAATTTCAGACAAACCGGATGAGAATTGCGCTCTGTATTGGCTCAAGAAGTCAAGTTCCAAGATTGGTATACCTCATATCCTGTCTGATTTACTTTGCTCACCAACCGTTGTAAAGGGTGATTTTTTTGAGGTTAGGATTTTCATGCATTAGTATTTGACAGATCACGTGGGATTTTAGACATGGTGTCAAAGAGAAAGATGCTCAGTATGCTTTGACATTTCATCATGAATAGACTTACTAACGAGCAACGCTTGCAAATCATTGAATTTTATTACCAAAATCAGTGTTCGGTTCGAAATTCTCAACGTATTGGCGCTTCAAAAGACCTTCACAATAGAAGCTGACACGAATTACCAATGTCGGTCGTATTTATTAAAATAATGACATATCAGCAAATACAAATTTGTTTTTGGTACATTTTGAACAATTTTAATTTTAGTACACAGCATCGTCATACCGATTTGTATTTACAAGAGCCTTGGTCTTATCTTTAGAAATAGAAGAGAGCGTTCAGCATGTAAATGAACTTGGCAATAGTCAATGCTACAAATCATTTTGCTCATCATTTCATGCAAGAAGCTGATTCCCCAAGAAGAGCGCAAGAAAAAAAAACCGCCTGAGTTTTGTTATCAGCGCAAATTGTTTTACTCATTTGTATGTGTCGAAGTGTCGAAAAGGGTAATCAAAGCATGGTGATATGTCGCCCATAATCATTTTTGAGATTTGCTAAAAATCCAAAACATCTCCGAAAAAAAAATTTGAAAAAAATACAAACCAAACTGAATGAAAATTCACATTCAGTTGGAGGAAGTATTTCTTAATGACAACATTAATCAAGTGTTGGAGGAGAAGAAGAAACTCACAGCCAGCCGCAATATGAAAACGTGTCACTTAATTTGCATAACATTGGCCATTATTCTGAGCAAGGTTGGCAGGGTGTTGATAAAGACCAATTTTTTTTGTGTACAATAAACATATTTTGCCTGAAATAACCTAAAGTCTCTGTTTTAAAGCATTTTGCACTGGCTGAAATTGATCAGCACGAAGGTTATGTCATTGGTCAGTGTTTGGATCGTTTTGGTGGACCCACTTTGGAAAATGCAGAACGCTTGAAACGCTTTAAGGAATGGTCCATTACCTATGAGGAGATACCCTGCTTCACCAACTGCTATCTCTCGAAGATGTTTGACTTTTACAATGAAACCGAAGGTTTTATTGAGGAGAAAGTGATCAAACAATTTGGTGCTCCCGTCTATGAGGTGTGCAAGCCCAAGTTAACCGAGGGTAGTAATAAATGTGAAATAGCCTACAATGGTTTTCATTGTATGGTTAGCGTGAGTATTTTCCCAAAAAAATATCTGTGTTAATACCCAAATTTATTTAATTATCCCCAAATTTTAGTTGGAAAATGATCCCTTTGTGGTTATAGATGGTATGGAAAATTTAAATATCGATGCTAAGCTGGCCATGAAAGATTGCCTCCACCAATTCGATCGTTTTGAGTGGCAACGTTTTGGCGAATATCCCCGTTTTCCGGTGCGCGAGCCCATTCCCTGTTACACCCGCTGTTTTGTGGAAAAATTGAAGCTCTTCAATCATCGCCTACAGAAATGGGATGTTCATGGTTTAAATACCAAATTGAGTTTGCCCTTGGAGAGTGCCAATTCGGAAGCCTGTGCGGCCATGAGTAAAAGCCGCAACCGCAATCACTGCTCCTGGATGTACAAGGAGTTCACCTGTTTTGTTATGTCTAGTGTCCCCAAAGGATATTAATATAATAGTTGGTCGTAATAATGTAAAATTGTTTTAAATATAATTTGGAAAAAATATTCTTTGAAGAATTTTAATATTCTAAAGGTAAACATTCGAGAAATTACCTTTGGAAATTACCTTAGTAGAATGCGAACCTTATCAAGATTATATACAAACATCGTTATAAATTAACAATGCATAAAATATCTAAACCTTCGCTGGCACTAAATTCATTGTATTTCATCACTCAAGAAAGTTATATTGTAAATCGAATATCTCCACATACATATTTTCTCCCATAAACATTCCATTAAGGAAATGGGGATACTTCTCTCATATCAATGAGTCCAGTCACACCCAAGTTTTAGTCCAATAATATGGGGAACCCCTTTTTTGCCGAGGGCGAAATTAAAAGGATAAACGTCACCAAAAAAAAAACTTTCGCCAAATTTCTTGACGAAAATACCCAAAACCCCATTTCGCCAAATATGGACATTGTTTAGTAAAATGACCGTAGAGACCTTAATCCACGGATGGCGTAAAAAAATTTGCACATATTTAGGGACCGCTTGAAATGAAAATATGTTATCAAATTGGGGGTTTCAGTTTTGTGTTTTGAAAACTCGAAGGATTATCAGACTTTTCAGTAAAAAAAAGTTTAATACTGTATTCCACATATCTATATATCTCTTCATTGTAAAGAGATTTTCTTCGAAAAAAATAAAAATTCCAAAAATTAAATTTTGAAAGTTTTTTAAGAAATATTTCATTGAACCCATATCTACGGTGAACGCCTGTAGAACTAATTAATTTCGACGATAATCAACGCTGCTTGCTATTGACTGATAAATTTCGAACCATAATCACTATGAGCTCCGTATCAATTGCCTTAAATACTGTATTGCGAATTATAGAATTCCAAGAAAAAAATTAAATGGTTTCATTTGAAATAACTATTTTTAAATGTAAACTAATCATTTCTGGGTTTCAAAATTGTTTTTTCTAGTCTTTAAAATTTTCAACTCATTGCTGATATTTTAATAATTAAAGAAATTTTTTCAATGTTTCTTTCGGAACAATTCAATAATTAATTGTGGTAAATTCTTGTTTTTTGTTTTATGTAAAAAAAAGAGCTGATATACTCCCTGAGGAAGAACATCGTTGATGTAGCGAAATATTGGAAAAATCAATAATTAAAACAATTTATAAAAACAAGTCAAAAGGCATTAAGTTAGGCCAGGCCGAACTTTGGATACCCACCACCTCAGGTATATATGTAAATCCCATTTCGTCACAATCCTGTGAAAATTGGATAACTAAAGCACCCAAAGTCGGCACGGACATTGAGTGGTCTAACATATATATGTAACTATTCAATTTTGTAGAACAAAATATTGGTCTTTTTGGCAGATATATCCAATTATAAAGAGATCTGAACCATATTAATGTCGGATATGGTGAGGCTCAGAAAACCTTACTGTTTCAAATTACAGCGAAATCTGGTAATAAATAAAGCTTTTATGGGCTTCAGTCCCCTTATCGGCAGATCGGTCTATTTCGCAGCTTAATCAAAATATAGTCCGACCTTAACCATATTTAGGTCGGATGTTGGGAGGTCTTAACCTACTCACTGTTTCAAATTGGGTAATAAATCGAGATCGAGAGATCGGTCTATATGACAGCTATATCTAAATATAGTCCGATCTGAACCATATTTAGGTCAGGTATCAGTAGTCTAAAAATAACTCACCGTTTCAAATTTTACCAAAATCGGGTAATATTATGGCCTTAAGACCCCTTCTCGAGAGATCGGTCTATATGACAGCTATATCTAAATATAGTCCGATCTGAACCATATTTATGTCAGCAGGCTTAAAAACCCACCGTTTTAAATTTTAGCGAAATCGGGTAATAAATAAAGCTTTTATGGCCTTCAGACCTTTTTTTTTGTAGGCTCTAGAGTGATGGGTCGGCCGTTCAGTGACTTGGACCTGAAAATATATATCAGATTCGTGTTCTACTCTTAAATATCTCTTATTAGAGTCCCATATTGCAATGGTCAGAAAATACGTCATATTTGGGTGGTGTTATGGGGGTGTAGTGACTCCATAGACCCCTTTTCCTGAATATTGATACTGATTCATCCTTTACTCCCAAAGGCCATTCATTTGAGACCCATATTGCTATGGTCGTAAAATTGTGCTCTTTGGGGAAAACCCAGAAACTTGGTCCCACATTTGGATATTAGATTCGTATTCTAATTGCAAATACCTTTAATTTTAGTTCCATATTGTCGCGATTGGTCTTTATATATATATTTGGCAGGTTTTGGGGGTGGGCCGGCCCACCAAGGTCCCCATCCGAAATTTGGATAGCAATTTAATTTTTTAGATTACTATAATAGAGCATAAAAAGTTTCGCTTAAATCGCACCACCCACATCCGAGATCCGAGATATATATATATATATATATATATATATATATATATATATATATATATATGTATATATATATATATATAGTTATTTCATTCAATATGTGCTTTTATAGTTGTGGTAGCCACATTTTTAGTTCTAGCATTACCAAATTTTGTAAAAGGTGTAGTGTTCGATGACTCAATACGTCTGCCAAATTTCAAAAAAATCGGTTCAGATTTAGATATCGCTCCCATATATATCTTTCATCCCATATGCGCTTCTATGGCTGGAGTAGCTACAGTTTTCTGTACAGCTCTATTCTATGTCTCACTATGTCTGCCAAAAAATGGGTTGAGATTTAAATATGCAAATTGCAAATTTTGCCCATGAACATTCCATTAAGGAACAGGGGCAAACTTCTCACATATCAATGAGTGCAGTCCGATTCAAGTTTAAGCTCAATAATAAGGGGCCTCCTTTTTATAGCCGAGTCCGAACGGCGTGCCGCAGTGCGACGCCTCTTTGGAGAGAAGTTTTACATGGCATAGCACCTCACAAATGCTGCCAGCATTAGAAGGGGAAAACCACCGCTGAAAATTTTTTCTGATCGTCTCGTCAAGATTCGAACCCAGGCGTTCAGTGTCATAGGTGGACATGCTAACCTTTGCTAACCTCTGCTACGGTGACCTCCAGATTTAAATATAGCTCCCTTTTATATCTTTCGTCCGATTTGTGCTTTTATAGTTGTGGTATACTAATATTTGGTCCGAGCTTTACCAAATGTGGTAAAAGATTTACTATTTGATATCTCAAAACGTCTGCCTAATTGCATTAAAACCGGTTTAGATATAGCTCCTATATAATCAATCATCTGATATACGCTTCTTTGGCTGCAGTAGCCGCATGGAATTTTGTCGTAAATCAGAAATCGATTATTATATCAATCAAAAAATCAATTAAGCGCCAATTTGAGGGTCAAATATCCCACCTGCACTGTGCACTGTTTCTTTACTTCAACGTCTAGGATTTCACCTTCAAAAGATTCGTTTGACTTTGTCATGATGATATTCCTCACGCATCCAGGCGCCGTTAAGGACGCAATGATACCACTCTTCCTCAGGGCGCTTGACACTTACGGCTTGGCCGACTCCTTATTAGATGCTTCCCCAGCAGATGATGTCAATGTATCCTCTGAGTTATCTTCTGTCCTGCTGGCGCACACCTTGAGCCCAATCCAACCGCTTGACCCACCCACACAGAAAATGTTGTTTTGCGTCTAAAAGTTTTCCTCTTCATATTCGATCGACGCAAGAGAAATTTCGATTTCATGCGATCGACGCAAGAGGAATTTGGATTTAATGCAATCCACCAAACCCCAGCGATGTGGGAGATGGTTTCTTAGACATAACTTCTGATATACTTGCTGTGCCGTTTCCAGAGTTAACAACGCTACTGCCTTACTTTGTTGAAACCATAAGACATAATTACCTTAGACCTCTTGAGGTTTTCGGGTCTGCCGAAGTTTTGTACGAATACCGCATGTTTCCGATTACCATCAGCCTCTTTCAATCTACCAATATTCTAAATCGGTAATTGAACGATTGTGATTATAGTCCTTCAGTTTTACACGTATGAATTCGGAATCAAAAGGATTCTTTGTTATCCATGCGTTTGGCATTGGTCAAGAAAGTATATCCTCCTTCTTGACCAAGCTAAGTATTGATCGGAATTCGGTGTATACCGATGACAGTTTGCCGACTATCTCCCTCCACATGTTTCAGGGTATGTTCCTAGGGACATGTGGAGTGTGAGAGTCGATGGACTGTCATCGGTATACTCCTAATTCAGATCAACACTTAATTTGGTCACGAGGGAAGATATACATTCTCGTTGGATAAAAATCCTAGTATAAAATCCATTCTATTCTTATACTTAAGATTAAGATTGTTCAGAAATACTTTTTATTTTTGTTAAATGTTTTTTCATCTTATATTTAAAATGCATGCTATCAAGTAATTTGTTTATTGTGGCAATACCAATACAAGCACACAATTTCTATATTAGTACAAAGTTCGGTATTTCATTTCTGAATATACCAACAAAATATTGTCCACATTTATATTACATATTGAAATGCCCATCGCAGGGAAGCATTTTCGCCCAATACTGTTGTTTAAAAATCTAAAACGCATTTTCTTGTAGCTCTTCGCCAATTCCAAATTGAATGGGCCGCCATTCAATTATGTCTCTTTGCCTTCATGGGGGTAGTGCGACGCAGTGCTCGACGATAGGCCACCGATCCATTTGTATTGTAATTCAAACGTTCCCAGCAATTATACTCATCATACATCCAGGCACAAGTGTCCATGGTGCTGCGCTTCTCATCACTTATACGACAAATGGAAATATTTGCAGCTTCATCGCGGATGGGTCCAAAAGCTTTTAGCCAATTTTTAACGATCCACTGATAATTGGCATCGTATAATTGAGCCTTATTGGCGAAACAGTTGAAAAGGCATGGAATGCGTTCACCGGCCGGAAAATGATAGTACTCCAGCAATTGTGTCATGCTGGTGGCCTTCTCTTTGACGCAGGCCAGTAGGTGGGAATAGGTAACTAAAACATTTAATTCAGCCTAATGGATGGATGGTTGGGTGAGTTAGAGATAGGGAATAAACGGACTGGTCGCCTGGTAACCATGGCTTACCTGTTTCAAACACTTTAAACCCTTAAAGGCGTATGTGCAAACATTATTAAAGGCTCGATTGAACTCGTAGCGACAGTAATTGTACATATTCGCCCCCAAATCGTCGACAATTTTCTGTTTATTCCAGCGATGGCGTTCAATGTCGAACCAACCCTTTTCGGCAGCCACACACCGGGCAAAGCAGGGTATCTCCTCCACGGTCCAATTGGCATAATTGCTGAACTTCTGTAACAGACTTTGCGCCCCCGTCTCATTATGGTGGCTTATGTCTTGCAAACACTGACGCAAAATATCGCCATTTGTGTCATTCTCTAGGTCACATGATATCTGTGTGGAAAATTGGAAAAATTTTCAATTTAATTTTCCATCAAATGTCAAAAAAAATTTTCATCAGTTAAGTGACGTGTTCGTCCCTTACTTGTTGCACTAAAATTGCGGCAACCACAAGGAATATGGAAATTTTTTTCATTTTGGTTGAATTGTGACGGTTGATTCTTTCCTTGGCAATGGTCCACTGAAACTGTAAGTGGTCGCATTTTTAATTTTCCTCCACAGCCATGGGTTAGACTTGCATGCTGAGATAGGCAGTCTTATCAATTTCAAAACACTCATTCACATTAATTTTTTGCCCAACAACGTAATCGACTAAAAGAAATTAAGAGAAAGAGAGAGTGAGAGAATTCTAAGGGCAAAAGGTTATCATCACTGTCATTGCTTTTGAGCTACTCTCGCTATAGAGTGGTCAGGAATTATGTGGCGAAGAGTCGATGTCTACAAGTCAGTGACTGCATTTATGATGGACTAGGTCAATTATTCTATTTCAAAACAATCACAGATTTTGTTGATGCATTTAATCATCAGCAATTTCATTTCGTTTTATTGATTTTCATCATAGCAATGGATGAGATGAGAGAAGATTAGTTTTGTCTTTCTGTTCATAACTCATCGAAATATTGAACTGAGACATCAAAAATTGAGCGTCGTAAAACATAGTATTAGGAAATGAGGTTAGTATGACAACATGTCGTGGTGCAACTTTTGAAGGTTAATTTCTGGCGAAGGAGGTTAATCTTTGTCTCTCCTCCATCTGAATGGTATCATCTGGGATAGCACAATTTTTCTTATACCCTGAACCACAGCATGGGGGTATACTAATTTAGTCAATCCGTTTGTAACACCCCGAAATATTGATCGGGGACCCAATAAAGTATATATTTTATGGATCGCCTCGACATTCAGGGTCTAATTATGTCCGTCCGTCTGTCGAAATCACGTTAGCGATCGAACGCGTAAATCTAACCACTTGAAATTTTGCACAGATGCTTCTTATTAATACCATGGTTTGACTTCTTGACTCCTAGAAGCCTCAATTTTCACCCGATTTGACTAAATTTTGAAAAAAGACTTGAGTTATAAACCGATCTTATGACTAACAACATCAGTGCCAAGTCTTATCCGAATCGGTTAATATGGTGATATAGGCTCCCTACGAACCGTTATCCCGATATGACTTCTTGAGACCCAATTAAATCAAATACAAATTCAATTAATAAGGGTACATTTTTAGGCCCGGCCGAACTTTCTACTTTACCCGCACTGGTTTCAGGGTTAGAGACAGCCTCCTGACACTAGACTAGACATTTTTTATACTCACCATTATAGGATTGGAGGTATATTCATTTAGTAATTCCTCAATATATGTTCTATGACGATTAAACGATGTCCGTGTGACTGTCCGTCTCTACAAATGAGGCGGGCACATGCACACAAATTATTACATATATATGTGTAAGCGAATAAGAACATAGGGCCATGGGCTTGAAAAAATTTGGCACACTAGCACATGTGCCACTGTGCCAACACTCCTGTACAGTCTTCAAAAATTGGGATATTGAGTTGAAATTTAGCAGATTAAGTTTTTGAACTGCTCTAATGGAACTACATTTGGATATAGCTGCCACATGGACCGATTTGCCTATTTAGAGTCTTAATAGCATTAAAGTCGCATTTGTTATCCGATTTTGCTAAAATTTGGCACTGAAAATTCTACCAAGGCCCCCGATACCCGAGCCTTATATGGTTCTAATATTTGAAACAATGAAACAAACAATGTACAACTGTACTAGTGCCCCCGATATCCGAACTGAATATGGTTTATATCGGACTATATTAACATATAGCTGCCATGTAGTCCGATATGCCGATTTAAGTTTATAAACCTCTAAAAACCGCATTAATTATGAGGTATCCGAACCAAATATAGTACAGATCATACCATAATCGGATATAGTTGCCATGTTAACCGATCTGCCTTTCTAAGGTTTTTAGCCCATAACAGGCGCATTTATTATCCGATTATATAAATAAATAAAAACCACATGTATTACCAGATTTTGTAGAAATTTGGATGAGTGAGTGTTATTTAGTACGTCGGCAACCTAACCGACTATCGTCTAGTTCGAACCATATATCCACCACCTCGGCTATATATACATGTATAGATAATTATATATATAACCACCTTTCGTCAAGTACGGTGAAAAATGCATCATTTATGAACCCATATATCTAAATATAGTTCCGATCTCCACTATATTCCGAAAGGCTATGTAAGGGCCTAAAACCGCTCATCCTAACAAATTCATCGCTAAAAACATTCACCATTTATAGTCCTAAGAACTCAAATCGGGAGATCGGTATATGTATATGACAGCTATATCCAAAAAAAAAAGACCGATCTAAACCATATTGAACACGAATATCGAAAAACCCTACACAGACCATTGTGTTAAATTAATTAACGTGCTTTTATTACCCCTAAAACTTAAATCGGGCAGCTATATCCAAATATAGCCCGACCTTGACCACACTCGGTACGTCCGTCGAAGAGCCTAACAAACAAACAAACTCACTCACTGCGCTAAATTTCAGCAAAATCTGTTAGTAAAATCATATTTTATGGACTTAAAACATTAAATCGGGAGTTCAGTATATTGCAGCTACACCCTAATCTGGACCGATCTATCGAATTTAAGCGAAATCGAAAAAATAATACACCTGTTATGGGCCCTTGACCTTAAATTTTGAGATCGGTCTAAATGACAGCTATATCCAAATCTGGACCGATCTGGCCAAATTAATCAAGGATATCGAGGGCCTAACACAACTCTCTATACTAAATTTCTGCGAAATTGGACAACCAATGCGCCTATTTTAGGCCCAAGACGTTAAATCCAAAGATCGGTCTATATGGCAGCTATACTTTATGTGGAGCGATCTGGGCGAAATTAAACAAGGATATATAGATTTACAACTTGTATACCAAATTTCTTCAAAATCGAACAAAAATACTTCAGCTAAATTGGATAAGAATTGCGTCCTCTAGTGGCTCAAGAAGTCAAGATTCAAGATAGGTTTATATGGCAGCTATATCAGGTTATGGAACGATTTGAACCATACTTAGCACGGCGAAACAATTTCATTGCATAATTTCAGCCTAATCGGATAGGAATTGCGCCCTCTAGAGGGTCAAGAAATCAAGACCACAGATCGGTTTACATGACAGCTATATCAGGTTATGAACCGATTTCAATCATACTTAGCACAATTGTTGGAAGTCATAACAGAACACCTCGTGCAAATTTCAGCCAAATCGAAAAAATTTCTCCCTGTAGTGGCTCAAGAAGTCAAGATCCGAGATCGGTTTATATGGCAGCTATATCAAAACATGGACCGATATGGTCCATTTACAATCCCTACCGACCTACATAAGAAGTATTTGTCCAAAATTTCAAGCGGCTAGCTTTACTCTTTCAAAAGTAAGCGTGCTTTAGATAGATAGACGGACGGACATGGTTAGATTGACATAAAATGTCATGACGACGGTCATGACATCTCAGACGACGTTTTGAGACGAATATTTCGAGGAGTTACAAACAGAATGACGACATCAGTATACCCCCATCCTATGGTGGAGGGTATAAAAATACTTATAATAGCAATCATCAAAAAATTTATTTTTTTTTGATTTGTTAAATGAAGTCAAAGCTAAGGCAACGGGTACCTTGCATCTCCTGCTAATAATGTCAGCGTTCATCGTAGACCACATTTGCCTGCTCACTTCACCGTCGCGCAGTGTTGGCAAATCTAAAAATCTTGGAAATAATTCTGGAAGTTTTGAACGGATAGAGCTTTGTACACGATAAGTGTGCAAAATTTGGGGACCCTAGTGAGTCCAGAGGCTAATCGATGGAACTTGAAAATTGTTCAAATCGAGCAAGTCCAAATTTGAATTGCTTGGCAAACAGTAATTTATGGGCCGATCGGTGTTTTTAAGATAGATCTCCTATAAAACGCTTAAAACCTGGCGGGACCATAAGAAAAAACAAATTCAGCGGTGATGTTCTCCCCCTAATGCTGCAACATATTTGAGGTACTATGTCATGTAAAACTTCTCTCCAAAGTGGTGTCGCACTGCGGCACGCCTTTCGGTCGCGGCTATAATATAGGAGCCCCCTTATCATTTAGCTTAAAATTGAATCGGACTGGATTCATTAATATGTGAGAAGTTTGCCCCTTTTCATTAGTGGAATGTTTTGCAAAAAAAGGAATTTTAATGTTAAATAAATATTTGCTAAGCTTAATTATGAAGACTCACAAATTTCGGTCTAGTCATTAAAAACTATACATTTCTGTATAGGGATGATTCTCTGTATTTCCTTCCCTAGTTTCTTCATTTGAATATGAGGAATTTCGCATTTTAAGGTAAAAGTCTTAATTACATTAATTTTAACTACCGCGGACCATACAACTTATAAAATTATATTTTTTTGCGGTAGATCACAAACAATTTGCATAATAATAAATAAAATTGACAATAATTAAATACCACAGGTTTCATTTCATTTGCGATTAAATTCTCTCTCCTTCCCAAAATTCCTTGAAAAATAAAACAAAACTTTAAAAGAAATAAATCGCTGGCAGCCGCCATGTAAAAAATTCAATTTCAAGTCAAAAGTAATTACTTTGAAAATAGACCTCCATTACGTTCATTCACATCTTTGCCGGCGGTTAGTGGGCGGACGGGGGAAGGTAGTTTGTTTGCAGTTGCCAGTTTGTTATTACTCGGTCTGTCTGTCCATCCATTCGTCTGCCAGCCTATGTATATCCAATGGATATGGATGGATGAATGGCTGACTGGATGGCTGGAAGGCAGTGCAAATTGCCATACAATATGAACTCTCTGCGTGAGAAAATATGGGTTTTACTTCTTTCTTTTTAGTGTTTTGTAATGACCTTGGCTGTACTATTTCTTGCATGATGAATTTTTTTTTTTTAAATGTATATAAGTACTTGTGTGGCTAATATTATGTACAGATCAGGTTTGAAAGAGTAGTAACTTTTTCGAATGTTATTTTTTTCGTGTTTTGTTAGTAAATACACAAATGCACGAAGAGAAGGTGTAACGTACGCTATATCGGATTATAATCCATTGCATTTACAATAATTGTGATAATAGGCAAAAAATTGAATAGTAAAACTAATGCCATTGGAATGTAACGCCTTTCCAGGAAAACAATTGATTGCATGATCAATAACTAAAGCGAGAATTGGTTGTTAAATACCATTATTGTCTATTGTATGGAAACGAAAAAAATATTTTTTTTTAAACAACGTGTTTAAAGTCCAACAGTTCCTTCCTTATATCATTACGATGAAAGATTCGTACCGAATTAAAATTTGAGTCCATTAAAGTCCTGATCAGTTTGCAAGTCCGTTATAGGAGACATACTGACTGAAGTATCGGGCCCCAGATATTTGTCTCCAAACTTCGACAACAAATTCGTATATTACTCCTAAACACCTTTCGTATAACTCCTACATAGCATGGTGTTGCCAAATCGATTCTAGAATTTTTAAACTGAGAGAGATATGTACACGAAATCAAAAATAGTCAAATTTGAGCTGTTTTTCTATAAGAATATAGAAATAGGAGACCTTAGAGGGTCCAGAGGCTGATCCATGGGGCATGAAAACTCGCAACCTCGAGCATCTCAAATTTTGAATTCTTTAACGAACAGTCATTTGTGATAGGATCGGCTTGATTCTTTTTTTAAACGAAAGAACTCGTAAAACCCTACAAAATACGATTGCAAAGGTTACACATTTCTAACACGCACATCTTTTGACAGACTGACACTGACTATGTTAGACTGACGTTGACTATGTTAGATTTCGTGCACATAACTTTATCCGTTCAAACATTCTAGAATATTTTTCAAGAATTTTCAAATTGGCAACACTATGCATGCTCATAAAAAACACGGAATCTTCAACAGTAGCGTGAAATCTATTTTATTATATGACTGTAAAACTTCGAGCTTGACACAAGCGACTATACGCGGAAGCCAAGTTTTTATAAATTGGTGCCTACGAGAAATACTTCGACACAATCGACTACACGCAGAAGTCAAGATTTTATAAATTGGTGCCTACGAGAAATAATTCGAATTTTCTGACCAAATCGTATTTCAAACGAAGAATTGCAAATAAAAACAAACACTTTCCCTGTAGATGTAGAAATCCGGAAGAAAAAATAGACTTGGTTGGGTCATATCCTGCTTCGACCGCGCAATGATATGTCCTAAACTGAAGCGCGCAAGGACAGCGAAGGAGGGGACGCCCAACAAACAAACATAGTTGGAGTCATCCCATATATGGTTGAATCAAGCCAAGGCCTTGGCCAACGATAAAGCTAGATGGAGAGAGCTTGTTGATGCCCTAAGTTCACACTCAACAATCAACTATTGGATATATTTATTCCCTAAAACTACACTGTGGTACAGTGTATTATAACTTAGTGCGATTGTATGTAACACCAAGAAGGAAGAGAGATAGACCCATTGATTAGCTATGTCCGTCTGTCTGTCTGTCCGTCTGTCCATGTTAATTTGAGTAGAAACCACAGGTCGCACTTTTCATCCGATCGTCTTTAAATCACATTTTTTTTATACCCGTCACCGAAGGATAGGGGTATATTCATTTTGTCATTCCGTTTGCAACACATCGAAATATCAATTTCCGACCCTATATTTTTGATCAGCGTAAAAATCTGTCAGTCTGTCTGTTGAAATCACGCTACAGTCTTCCAAAATAGATATATTGAGCTGAAACTTTGCACAGATTCCCTTTTTGTCCATAATCAGGTTAAGTTCGAAGATGGGCTATATCGGACTATATCTTGATATAGCCCACATATAGACCGATCCGCCGATTTATGGTATTACGTCAATAAAAGCCACATTTATTATCCCATTTTGCTGAAATTTACAACAGCAAGTTGTGTTAGGCCCTTCGACATTTCTCGTAAATTTGACCCAGATCGGTCCAGATTTGGATATAGCTGGCATATAGACCGATCCTCCGATTTAGGGTCTTAGGCCCATAAAAGCCAAATTTATTATCCGATTTTGCTGAAATTTGGGACAGTGAGTTGTGTTAGTCCTCTCGACATCCTTCGTCAATTTGGCTCAGATCGGTCCAGATTTGGATATAGCTGCCATATAGACTGATCCTCCTATTAAAGGTCTTAGACCCAGAAAAGCCACTTTTATTATTCGATTTTGCTGAAATTTGGGACAGTGAGTTGTCCTACGCCCTTCGACGTCCTTCGTCTATTTGGCTCAGATCGGTCCAGATTCGGATATAGCTGCCATGTAGACCGATCCTCCGATTTAGGGCCTTAGGCCCATAAAAGGCGCATTTATTGTGCGATGTCGCCGAAATTTGGGACAGTGAGTTAAGTTAAGCCCCTTGACATACTTCTGCAGTATGGCACAGATCGGTCCAGATTTGGATATAGCTGCCATATAGATCGATCTCTCTGTTTTTGGTTTTGGGGCCATGATAAGCGCATTTATTGTCCAATGTCGCCGCAAGTTATGACAGTGACTTGTGTTAGGCCCTTCGACATCCCTCTTCAATTTCACTCAGATCGGTCCAGATTTGGATATGGCGCCATATAGACCGTTCTATCGATTTAATGTTTTGGGCCCATAAAATGCTCATATATTTTCCGATGTTGCAGAAATTTGGGACAGAGAGTTAATCCCCTCCACATATTTCTGCAATTTGGTCTAGATCAATCAAGATTGCTGCCATATAGACCGATATCTCGATTTAAAGTCTTGCCCCAAAAAAGGCGCATTTATAATCCGATTTAACTGAAATTTGACACATTGACTTATGTTAGGCTTTTCGGTTTATTTTTAGATATAGCTACTAAAAAGAACAATATTTTGTTATACACAATTGATCAGTGACTTGTACTTATTAGTATTTGGTCCAAATCGAATCATATTTCAATATAACTGCTATGGGACATAAGGTATGTAATTTTCACCGGATTTTCATGAAAGGTGGTTTAAATATATACCCGAGGTGTCCAAAGTTCGGCCCGGCCGAACTTAACGCCTTTTTACTTGTTTTGACTTACAGACGAAGCCTATTAAAAATGGAAAAAATCGGATCAGATTTGGATATAGTTCCCATATATATGTTCGTCCGATTTAGAGAAAGATTTCAATAAAGTGCTCATTTGTCAACCGGTTCTCCCGAAAATTGGCAAGAAGGATTATTTTATGACTCTCGACATTACTGGTGAATTTGATAGAAATTGGTTCAGATTTAGATATAGCACTCGTATATATATCGCCCGATTTACACTCCAAGACGATTTACAACGCTTTCCTCAACGACAACCACAATATCTGTGAAGTTTGCTCCAAATTAGTTAAGATTTAGATATAGCTCCCATATATATGTTCGTCCGATTTTGAGAAATATTGCAATAAAGTGCTTATTTGTTGGCCGATTCTTTCGAAATTGGGCACGAACGATATTCTTATTACTCTTAATATGTCCGCTGAATTTCATAGAAATCGGTCCAGATTAAGATACAACTGCCATATATATATTTCGTTCGATTTTCACTTCTAGTACTACTCCAAGCGAATTTATTGACCAAACCTGCGAAAATTTCGACGACTACCCCATCAGATCATGACAATATGGTACTCAAATGAAAGGTATTTGGGAGTAGATTACGAATATGGTCAGAAAGGTGGAGTAAGCTTTATAACTAGTTGATATTAGGTTCACGTACCCAAGAGGTCGCCAAACCTAAAACTCCCCCAAACAGACATATTGGATGTACATATCGCTGTAGGACACAATTGAAAGTTATTCGACTGTAGACTATGAAATTAGGTTCAAAGTAATTGGGGGTAGACCCACCCCCAAAACGCCCCCCAAATGGCTATTTTACTCCACCAAAGCTATATGAGACTCGAGTGAATGGTATTTGGGAGCCGATTACGAATATGTCACTTAAACTTTGTGTCCAATAATCTAGGTGGTGATTTACCTACTAAAATCACTTTCAATAGGTTATTTGACCCAGATTTTTCCTAAAATCATCTCCAATAGGTTATTTGACCCACTAAGACAGTGGGGGATTAAGTGATAGATATATTTGAGTGAAGTGCGTCATTCAAATTTGTGCTCAAGTGGGTGATGGGGTGTGGCGCACAACCATCCTTTAGATGCTCTTCACCAAACGGCTGTATATAACAATTATGACAATATGGGGTTCAAATGAAAGGTATTGAGTTGTGGATTGTAAATCTTATATCTATATTCTGCTCATATACCTAGTGGACCATCTCGTCCCAAAACAGTCGATCAACCATATATACCTAATAGGACACTGTGTGATTTAATCAATTTGTGGACACAGATTAATGTAGGCCGCCATACCCCCAAATTATGACGATTTGTTCAGAGTGATAGGAGGAGATGCAAATCTTAACGTCAAGGTGGCCGTCGTTTTTAGTCTAACGATAAAAGGCCTTCTTTACCAAAAGTCCAAGTCCAAACGTCATGCTTCTGGGCAACACTTTTTGTTCAAAAGTTTTACATGGTTTAATTACTAAGAACTGTCGCCACCGCATTAAATATATAACCCGGCAAATTAATTCTTTAGCACAGTGGCGGACAACTACACACACATTACTGCTCATATTTCTGTACATGCACAATAACATAAGCCCATCGGCTTAATAGTATTGTACATACTAGCACAAGTGTCCAACACGACTTTGGTTTAAAAAAAACTAAATGATAGCTATTTAATAGGTAGTCCCCATATGGTAATTTTTAGACAACTACCACATGAAGATCAATGTTATAGGCGTAGCACAAATATCTAAATTAGCGGCATCTATTGGCTGTTTACAATTGAATCAACTGAATGAAGACACCACCAACAGAAAGAGGGCAGTCTTTATCTTTGTTATGGCAATCGGACAATAAATGCGCCTTTTATGGCCCCAAAACCTAAAACCGAGAGATCGGTCTATATGGCAGCTATATCCAAATCTGAACTGATCGGTGCCATATTGCAGAAGTATGTCAAGGGGCTTTACTTAACTAACTGTCCCAAATTTCAGCAAAATCGGATAATAAACGTAGCTTTTATGGGCCCAAGACCCTAAATCGGAGGATCGGACTATATGGCAGCCATAACCAAATCTGGACCGATCCGGGCCAAATTGACGAAGGATGTCGAAGCGAGTAACACAAGTCACTGTCCCAAATTTCAGCAAAATCGGTTAATAAATGTGGCTTTTTTTGGCCTAAGACCCTTAATCGGCGGATCGGTCTATATTGGGGCTATATCAAGACATAGTCCCATCTTCGAACTTAACCTGCTTATGGACAAAAAAAGAATCTTTCCAAAGTTTCAGCTCAATATCTCTATTTTTAAAGTCTATAGCGTGATTTCAACAGACAGACGGACTGACATGTCTAGATCTTCTTAGATTTTTACGCTGATCAAGAATATATATACTGGATATTTCGATGTGTTGCAAACGGAATGACAAAATGAATATGCCCCCATCCTTCGGTGGTGGGTATAAAAATAAAATATAGGAATTTCGTTGCGGTCGTTTTCGGTATTATTTTTTTAACTTTTCTACCCTAAGAATGCCTTACCATTAGGTGTTTCAGATACCTTAAGAGCCCATCTTTGTCGTAGATAAAAAAAGATATAGATACAAAAAATTTCTATAGAATAAAGAATTTCGGAGAAAATTCTGGTTTATTAAAATGTTTCAAAATTTTTGAGTAAGAATAAGAAATATATTTTTGCGTGGAGTAAATGAAGATGCAGCAGAACGGGTTGGGTTCAGAGGGATATTTGAAAGACCTCATAAGTTTCATCCCTACTTCGTAATATTCTTTCAAAGACCTTTTACTTATGTCCCATATAGTCCCGATCGAGTCTTCGGCGTATTCTCAGCCACTTGGTGCCTAAAATTAATATAACACTTGTATTCCACACCCAGAAAAATATGTTTGCTGATAATAGCAAACATTGTCTGCTTATTTTAGGTATGTCCCATATTCTCTCGACCGTCCAACATGTTCCTTGAGGGGTATTTGGTGGCCCCTACTTTTGATCACGAAGCCAAATGTTTTTCAATTGAGTCCACTGACAACCTTTTCTTGAGTCAGACTATTTTCCTTTTTGGGTGACTTTTATAAGAGAAAGAATGCGGGGGAAGGCGAACTATTAGGGGAGGGAGAATTTTTGGACAGTGATGGCCCCCTGATACTTGTTGCCAAATTTTGCTATCAAAGTCGAATCGAGCATATAGTTCCCATCGCAATACTTTTCTATTTGATTGGCTTTTGGGGGTAGGGTGGCCGTCCTAAGAAATGGCGACAAATTTGTGACAGCAGATTCGAATTTTGCCTAAAATAATTTTAGGTTGAGCCCCATATTGTTGCAATCAGTTTTAATGTTCGTTCGAGGATTTAAGGGTGGGTTGCCCCCCGCATGACCTTACCCCATATTTTGATACATTTCCGTTCTTCTTTAATATATCTTTCATTGGAGTACCATATTGACTCGTTATAGTACCAAAATATACAAACATGAAAAAATTATTCTAGTTACCCACAAGGCGTAACTTAAGGGAGTACCAAAAATAACATACAAATTGTAAAGCTTCTTTTCCCAGTTGCACCTACGTGCCAAATTTCGGAGCTCTAGCTCAATCCTAAAAGAAAGTACGGAATGGTACCAAATGCGGTACTAAATGTACATTTTCCTAGCTCTAGCTCAATTTGTTAAGAATGTACAAAATACTACCAATTGCGCTTCTAACCGTACTATTTCTTCCTCCACCGGTACAATTTTGGGAAAAACTTTTCCCCAATTCTTATTCTTTCGAGACGCTCTTTAATTTGGTCCCAACTACTACATTGGGTAAACGTTGTCCATATTGGGTATGTTATTTTGAAACGGTCCGCGCCTTCCGATATCAAAATATTATGTAGCCTATCACTCCTTTCCGTCCATCCGAGCACACTTTGACTTGTTTATATATGTGACTTATTATATATATGATACAGATCGGACCACAATTAAATAAAACGTCCAAAAACCGATCTCCCAACTTTAGGATTGTAGGCCATCAACATTTGATTTATTACTAGATTGCGATTCAATTTACAACAGTGAGTTGTATTAGACCTACATCCGTAACGAATAGGATTTAGATCGTACAATACTATATTTGAATGTAGTTGCCATGGAGATCCATCTCCCGATTTAAATAAATGAACCCACACCTTTGTGTGTGCATGTTTCATGAGATTGCGAAGAAAATTTAGACTCCAGCTATCTTCAAAAAAGGAAATTTCTTTAACTAACATATAGCTGCTAAAACACCCAAATTGAGCGGATCAATCGGTAAATGTTTGGAACAATCTGCGTAAATTAGTTGAAAGTATGATCGTAGTTCATAGAAAAGTGATTTCTATACTCTAAGAAAAACTGCTATATATAGGATCTGATAATAATTTTCAAATAATTTGTTTGTGGTTTACCTTCCGTTTTTCATTTTCCACCCAGCACAGCTGAAAGAAACAGTAAATGGAGAAATATTAAACTTTTTATAATGAATAAAATTAAAATATGGACAAAAATACTTTTATTATACGATGTATATAAACAAATTTTATATAAATAAATTATTACAATTATTTAAGGATTCTTAGGTTTTCCTCGGTGAAAAGGGCGCCCTCCTGAGACTTGGCCCTAAATATTGATATAACACCGGTGATACTAAATGGTATTTCTAATGAATGCATCGGCATATTGTTAAATTTTAGTCTTTTTCAAATTAATTACATAAACAATTCATTTTCTAAATTACTCGATCTTGTTTTCGTTAATCAACCATCTGAGTTATGTTTAAGTTCTAATGATCCGGCTGTAAGCCCTGAAGATAGATATCATACGACACTCAAATTACTTATCATCCGGCTGTAAGCCCTGAGGATAGATATCATCCGACACTTAATTACACTCTTAAAGTTAAAAGAGATGTAGCAATTGAAAAAGCGTACTGTTTTGCTAAAACTGATTACATCAAACTTAACTCACTACTCTCATCTGTTCATTGGAATGACATTTTCAGATCTAAAGATATCAATGAAATGATTGCAACTTTTTATACTGTGCTACTTGACTTTATTTCTCAATCTGTCCGTAAAACTACTTTTTGCAACGCATCTGGTCCTCCATGGAATACAACCAATCTTTCTAGGCTGAAGAACAAGAAGAATAAATTATATAAAGGTTTAAACGCTCAGGGTCAAAGTCTGACTTTTCGATGTATTCATTAACAAGATGCAAATATAATAAATAATACAAATTGGCGTATGGTAGTTATTTGAATAAAATTAGAAATCAATTGAAATCAAATCCTAAATCCTTCTACAAATTTGTGAATTCAAAGCGCCGTTATAATAGTTTACCGAACTTTCTTAGATATAAAGCTAAATTAGCTGATAATGATTCAGGCATTGCCGACATCTTTGTTGACTTTTTTAGCACTACCTACTCAGATAATTATTTTGATTTATGTGGAACATATCCATACACAATCAACAATTCAGCGAAAACGTAGTACTTGAAAATGTAAGGTCACTGAAGATAACTTTTAATCCCGGTCCAGATGAAAGTCCATCGAACATTTTAAAGCATTGCGCTCTCGAAATTTCGTAGGCCCTTTGTACACTTTTCAACAGTTCATTAAAGCATGGATATCTGCCGGAATTGTGGAAGCAATCTTATATCAGACCGTTATTTAAAGCCGGAAATCGCAATGAGGAATCTAAATACAGGGGCATTTCAATTTAGAATGCTATTCCGAAGCTATTAGAGAAAATTCTGACTGACACTATTTCACATCAAGTCTCTTCTTCGAAATCGACGATAACAAATATTTTAGAATTTACTTGTTTGGTCAACGATGGCTTTACCGAACGCTACCATACGGATACTTCATATACCGATTTTAGAAAAGCATTTGATAAAGTCAACCACAACCTTCTGTTAAGAAAAATAGATCTTATTGGTTTCAGTCCATCTTTACTAAAGTGGATCAGATCATATCTGACTGAACGTACTTAAAGAGTTAAATTTGGTACTGCAGTTTCCAAATCAATTGTTGCCTCTTCAGGTGTTCCACAGGGTAGTCACCTTGGCCCTGTGCTGTTTTGTTTGTTCATAAACGATTTCCCTTTTACTTTAAAGCACTCTGTGACGAAAAACTTATATACGTTATATACGCTAGTTAGAAGTAATCTCTAGTACGGTTCAGTGGTATGGGATCCGCACTACAATATTCATTCTGATTTGATAGAATCGGTTCAAAAACAATTTCTACTATTTTGTCTCCGTCGAAATGGGTGGGACAGAAGTTCATTACCCTCGTATGGGTACCAATTAAATCTTATAAAGCTTCCTACATTAAAAAGTCGTAGAACCATGCTAAAGATTACGATTTTGACTAAATGAATTCATGGTCAAATAGATTCCTGCTTTAGTTTGAGTCGAATTTTCTTTAATGTTCCTATCAGACCTACCAGATATTTTGATCTTTTGAAAATTTCTTATTATAAAACCAACTATGCCAATAATGATCCTTTTCGGCACCTATGTTATCAATTTAATCAACTGAAAGATATAATAGATCGATCTGAGAATCCAGAAAGATTAAAAAGGAAAATTATATTATTTTTAAATTCTTAGGTTAATACATTTGTAAATATATTGTTATTAGTCTGTAAGGGTATTTATTACCTATAGACTTAAAAAAAAAACAAAAGTTTTGCATTCTACTCTTACTTCGTGTGAGTTCATTAATGTCGGTCAACATTTAATTTTGGGTTTGTTTTTTATTGCGGTTTGGTAAGAGTCCGCCCCAAGGGCAAAATTGTGCACTACTAACAGATACCTTTCATTGTAATGTCGTTTTGCTCCAAATGGATCTATGTGCAAAATTGCGTAAGGATCGTTTGGCTATGGCTACAGGCTGGTCGTTCCGAGACATGGCGGCGGTTTCGATATCATATTCGAATTCTAACTGTTTCCATGTCCGTTTGAGGGAGCTTCATTTTTTCAAAATTAAAGATTTTTTTGAAATTGAGATACATATGTAGTAATTTGTTCCATAATCTTTGCATTTAAATAAATAAATGGTTTTCTTGTATTTTTTCTTTCTGTAGCTTAAATTACTATATTGCAAAATATTACAATTTTCAATATATAATAGTATTAATCACTACATTTTTAGAGTTCATGATGAATTCTAGCCCTATTTGACGTCTATCAATGATGTTGGCCTAAGGTCGAGGTGGATAAGAGATATTAGCATAATTTTTGTTTCTTTTATTCACTTTATTAATATATTCGATGAATGCCCTTTTAGGTTGTGATCCATTTAATCACCCATAATGGGTGTATAAATCGTCTACAAATAAGTGTAACGAATTTCATTGATAAGTTTTACAATGGATGGTTGTTTGTTTTCGTTTTCAGTATATTTTTTTTTTTTGTGATTTTGATTTTGTGTGAATTAACCTTGGGGGCCAACAATGAAACATCATAATTTACCATAAATTAGCCACTTAAAGTTGTAGCTCTGAAGAAATGGAAATAGGTCAAATTAGCAATGCGTCTTGTTTTTCTCGCTCCAACTTTTCAGTTTTTTTTTTGTTTGAATAGAAAACAAATATAAACTAATTTAAAAATTTCACACCAAAATGGAGGGGGGAGAAAAAAAAGACAGCGAAACAATATAAAATTATGGCAATAAAGTTAGAAATAAATATTTTTAAAATTAGTTTTAATGGAATCGCGGGTGATGATTATCTTTTTTTTGTATTGAAACAACACACAAGTTGGTTGACGGGGGGCTACACTGAGAGAATAAATGGTGGATTAACCGACGGGTAAACGGGTATGTGGGCGTTTAGCATCGCCTATGCCAATTTTCATATAATGTTATGTAAGTAAAACAAGATTAAGCTATAAAGCCGGGAGCCACGACAGAGCATAGCGATGGTAGTGAACCAAAAGGTTAAGCCACCTGTCGAAACGTATACCTTTAACTGCTATGTCTATGTCCACGGATCTGTTGATCAGGTTGTTTCTTTTCTGTAACTTTTCAATAATCACGTATTTCTGCCTTATTTAATTCTCATGATCCAAAATGGAGTCGAGCTAATCCATTTTGGCGACAAATAACTAAGTAAAAATTTTTAAACGTTATTTCTGTCAAAGGCAAGAGAGTCGAGCTAATGACCATGAGAATGAATATCATCAGAACCTCCACCATCACCTTCACACTCCTAAACCCCCATTTTGGGGGTTTAGGGGGGGTGAAGCGGTGCCCAAGAAACCCTTGGACCAGCCTATTAAGAGAATTGTATTTTTCTTCTAAATACCTTTCATTGGATACCCTTATTGTTATTGTTTTATACCAAATTCATATTCTATTTCTTCTAAATACCTTTCATCTGGGATCCGAATGTGTCCGTTTGGCTGGATTTGGGTCTCCCTAGATTATTTGATCTCAAAGTTTTCCACCAATTCTGTGTTTTTGGGTAAGCATTAAAAGGCATAAAAAATTTCGCTTAAATCGGGGCGCTTATATCCGAGCTTTGGCGTTTTTGAAAATTGAGGTTAGGGGGTCCCTCCACGGGAGGCCCAACACTATCATCTGCACGCAAATAAATTTAATTACGTGGATAAAATTTTAGAACAAACTTTTATTACGAAGTTTTTTTTATTGTAACTGTGTAGCGTTTCGTAAACGTAAGCCATAAACGAAGCATTATGGAATGTAACTACAATTTGCAAATTTTGACCATGAACGTTCCACTAAGGAACAGAGGCTAACTCTTCACATACCAATGAGTGTAGTCCGATGCTAGTTTAAGCTCAATGATAGGAGCCGAGTAGGCACGGCATGCGGTAATACGACATCTTCCTTGTAGAGAAGTTTTAACTAGCAAAGTACCTCACAAATGTCGCCAGCATTAGGAGGGGAAAAGCACCGCTGAAATTTCTTTCCTACTCCTATGATTTTGCCGGGAACGTCACTAACTTTGTTTATTGTTAAACCTATACCAGCTTCGCTAACGGTAAAACGGTCTTTTTTTTGTTATACAACCAAAAACTCTATAATGGCAAAAGTGTTTCGATGGCCGCAAACGATTATTCGTTTACCGAACAAATAATTATTCTCCTGTGCGTCTCTTACTAGAGAGAGGGGAAGGGTGAGTTCTAAAACGTATAGACCAGTGATGTTTATAAAGTGATGGACGGATGGTAAACTCGGAAATTGAACACACCTCATGAAAATTTTTAGCCAAATCGGATAAGAATTGCGCCTTCTAGTGCCTCAATGATCCAAGATCGGTTTATATGGCAGCTATATCAAAATACAGACCGAAATTTAGCGTGCTTTTGACAGACAGACGGACGGACAGACATGGCTAGATCGACTTAAAATGTCATGACGATCAAGAATATATATACTTTATGGGGTCTTTGACGAATATTTCGAGAAGTTACAAGCAGAACGACTAAATTACTATACCCCCATCCTATGGTGAAGGGAATACATACACAGAAAAAAATAACTCTAAGAAAAAACCAACTACCAAATTTGTTTGAGAAACTTTAAATTCTCAACGAATTTCAGCATTAAATCAAAGACATTATTTGAAATACGTAAGTCGCTACAAGAGACTTGACAGACAAAATTATCGGGATTTTGTTGACTTTCAACAAATTCTTTAGTTGAGGAAGTAGTAAAAATAGACGTACAACCATGTAGAACACAAAACTCCCATGCCATTCATGACTTGCAAACCCAGGTTTGAGTCCGCCGGTTGGCCAAGAAAACATTTTTTTTTTCATTAAACTTATTTTAGAAAAAAAATATGAATTTCGTATTTAGAAAAAGAAAAAATTAAGAGGTTTTTACCTTTATATCTAATTTAATTAATTGAAACACTTATTACTGTGCAGCAGTACTTATCGATTTATTTCATCATAAAGAAAATGATGTCGGTAGGCTAGAGGATGCGTGCAAGACTACCAAACACGAGATCATGAGTTGAATACTCTGCCGCACCAAAATTATTAAAATCTGTTTTTAAGGGTAATAGTAGAGAGTGACAGAGGAAACCCCGAGAGCAGCAGTAAAACGAACGAAACAAAGCAGCGCGAGCCGAACAAAGAAAACAAAAACACCGCCGAAGCAAAGCACATGCGGAGGGCTGGTTAGATGGATACGTGCCTTGCTTATGGATATATTGTTGTTGCTTTTATATTTTGGTTTGCAAAGAGTGCCTTTCAACAACAAATTTGTACTTTGGGTCGTTGAGATTCAAAATAAATTGTTGCAGGAAAATTAACAACTTTCGTACTTGTTTTTTCGACCAAAGTTGTTGTTTTTTAAAATTATTTATATCTGTGTAGTTGAAACCCTTGAAAGAATTTTATTTAGCTACAATTTTTTTTATGTAAAACGAATTAATTTTTGCGTGTGTGTAGCATAACGTCAAAAAAAATTAATTGTCAACTGAAACCTGCCTTAAATTGGTAAAATATTGGCATTCTTTCAATGAAAATGAATGTACATAAACATTACTTTAAATTAATTTATAAATAAACAAGAACTAGTTGAAACTCCGAATGATATATCAAAAATGAAAGGTATTGTCAGGAGTTTTGAAATATTATTATTAGAGAAAATTTCCTTCATATTTCTCTATATGCGTTTAAATTTCCTTCAAATATTTTCTTTAGAGAATTTTGCTTTTAAGAAAATTTTATTGCAATTTTGCCCTAAAAAATTTTTCTCCCAATAATTTTTGTAATAGAATAATTTTTTCTCAGTGTACAAAGAAAATTAAAAGTTCAACGATTGCTGCAACAAATCACACAAATCTTTCCGGCACAACACCGGCAAATCATCTGCAAGATTGAAAGCCAGATTTTTGTGATGGTGCTGTGAGATGATTTCCCAAGACAGCGAACCAAGTCTTCATTGAAGATGGGAACTTTGTTTTTGTTTTGGTTTTCCGTTTTTTTATGTTTTCGGTTTATTATTGTTGTAGTCGTTAAAGCAGATGACGCCAAAATATGGCCGGTTTCTTGGAGTGGTCAGTTCACATTATTACCCCTTGAGTATCTTCATATGCTTCTTTTGTGGCTACTTCGTCGTCTTGAAGCAACTTTGGCCTGCTATGGGTGTCTGCACCATACCCAAGATGTATTTCCAGGCCACTTAATTGTCATAGGTCAGTATTTGATGTTGTTTTTGTTGTTGCTGATTGCTTTGAACTTGTTTTGCGGCAATCCTCTGCAATGTAGCGTGTCTTCTCTGTCTCTTTTATAGGTGTTCGCCTTTGGATTGCTGTAAAATCTTACTAAGAAATAAAAAAAATTTTGGAATTTATGTGGTTGCGCTTCTTGCAGTTGGTTTAGCAGTTGTCATTTGTTTTGGAGTGCATTTCAAGTACTTGGTTGAATTGATATACCCCATCGTCAAATTTGGTATTCTTGCCAAAAACAAAAATGAATAAAAATTGGAAAGAAATATTTTGCAATAGCATATGAAGTCATAGCTGGTCATAAAAACAATTAAAATGCTACATGCGATATTAAAAAATAGATTTTTGTTTTTAAAAAAATCAATAAACACAAATTCTTGACCAAATTTCAAAGAAAAGTTCGTCATCATTCAATAACTGTGAGCAATGCACAGGTTGGGACTTTGAGCTCCAATTTGAGTGGTTTTCGTCGTTATCTTGGGAAGCACAGATGTCCACAGGTTGCGGATAGCGTAAAGCTTCGTAGATATGTGGAATAGATATAAATGATAATCAGCGTTTTCGAGAGGAGAGTTTAAGTGGGGTGCCGCTTAGTACCGGCTCGCTTCATCAAACGATACATGCATAATACCACAAAACCCCTCATAGAACATTCTATTACTCTGAGGAAAGAAAACAGAAAACAACGGGCACCTTTGTCGTTCACGACCCACATTGGAATAGAATCGAAAAAACTACAAAAATATATGTCATTTAAGAACGGATAGAGATCATTTTTGAAATTTGAAATGCATACTGCAACACAGTTGTGGTAAGTTTTGTCTCCAATCTCATCATCCAACACGTGAAATAAAATGCCTTCGCAAATAGCAATATAAGAAACCAATCTCTGGAAAAATTTAAATAACAAAAATGAAAAGTCAAATATTTACAAAACCTGTATGGTTATTGTATACGTCAAACGGACGCATAGGACGTAGGTATTTTTGTGCACTATACATTAAAAAAGTTAAAAACAAATAAAAAGGAGTTTGGCCGGGCCGAACTTTGAATACCTACCACCTCGGGTATATATGTAAACCACATTTCGCCAAAATCCGGTGAAAAAGGCATGCCTTATGCCCTTTAGCAACTATATCGAAATATGTTCCGATTTGGACCAAATACTAATAAGTAAAAGTCATTGTCATTGTCTTATACGACACGGATGTCGAAAAGCCTAACATAAGTCACTGTGTCAAATTTCAGTGAAATTGGATTATAAATGCGTCTTTTATAGGGCCAAGATTTTAAATCGAGATATCGGTCTATATGGCAGCTATACGCAAATCTAGACCGATCTGTGCCAAATTGAAAAGGGATGTCAAGGGGCCTAACAAAACTCACTGTCCCAAATTTCGACGAAATCGGACAATAAATGCGTCTTTTATGGGCCCTAAACTTTAAATCGAGAGATCGGTCTATATAGCAGTTATATTCAAATCCAGACCGATCTGGACCAAATTAAATAAGGATGTCAAAGTTCATAAGGCAACTCACCGTCCCAAATTTCGGCGACGTCGAACAATAAATGGCCCTTTTAAGGATCCAAAACCACAAATCGAGAAATTAGTCTAGATGGCAGCTTTAACCAAATCTGAACTGATTTGGTCCAAATTGCAGAATTATGTCAAAAAGCCTAACACAACTCACTGTTCCAAATTTTGGTGACATCGGAAAATAAATGCACATTTTATGGGCAAAAAAACATTAAATCAAGAGATCGGTCTATAGGGCAGCTATGGTACAATCTGGATCGATCTGAGCCAAATTGAAGAAGGATGTCGAAGAGCCTAACACAAGCCACTGTGCCAAATTTCGGCGACATCGGACAATAACTGCGCCTTTTATGGGCCCAAAACCATAAATCAAGAGATCGGTCTAAATGGCAGCTATATCTAAATGTGGACCGATCTACGCCATATTGCAGAAATATTTCCAAAATTTCGCCAAAATCGGACAATAAATGCGCCTTTTGTGGCCCCAAAACCTTAAATTGAGAGATCGGTCTATATGGCATCTATTTATATCCAAATCTGGACCGATGTGGGCCAAATTGAAGAAGGTTGTCGAGGGGCCTAACAAAACCCACTGTCCCAAATTTCAGCAAAATTGGATAATAAATGAAGCTTTTATGGGCCTAAGACCCTCAATCGGCGGATCGGTCTATATGGCGGCTATATCCAAATCTGGACCGATCTAAGCCAAATTGAAGAAGGGCCTTACGCAACTCACTGTCCCAAATTTCAGCAAAATCGGATAATAAATTTGGCTTTTATGGGCCTAAGATTTTTACGCTGATCAGAGTATATATATTTTATAGGATTATAGGGAAATGGATATTTCGATGTGTTGCAAGCGAAATGACACAATGAATATACCACTATCCTTCGATGATTGGTATAAAAAACGAACCCCAAATAAAATTTTGGTGGCTCGAACTTCAGGGACCTGCCAAGAGGCGCCCGAACCACCTAAAATTTGCACATGATCTCGATAACACCTCAGCTCTAACCATTCCAAATTTCAAAGAGATATCTAGATACCTCACACGGCATAGTTTTAATAAAAGGATTAAGGATCATGATCTGCGGATCTGCGACTGGCTACCATGATACTAGACAAAAAGTTTGGTTGTGGTTTAGTGGTTAGTCGGAGACTGAAAAACCTTGTCAAGGCCAAATTGATGGCATCAATCTTACCTGTGCCCACGAAAATAGCAACAAGTTTGACCATGGACATTCTGTTAAGGAACAGTACCCATCTTTTTTGGGCGCTTCGAGAGGATGTATGAACGCTGCCCCGCCCATCATATTAAGAGATTTTAATGGGCAGAAAGGAAAAATACGAAGACCACAGTAGCGCAGGGGTAAGGACGTACGCCTATGACGAAGAAAGAAGAAAAAATTTTCTGCGGTGGTTATCCCCTCCTATGCCATTTGAAAAAAGATGGTATGAGAGCCATGTAAAAACTTCTCCCAAAAAAGATGTCGCCCAACGGCACGACACAAAGTCTTGCCATGTCGAAAGATCCTACAAAACATGCTAAAATGTGTAGTATATCTCTAATGGTTCATGAGTTATTTTTTTGAAAATTTTAGTAAGCTGTCGTCGGTATTTCTGGAATTGTGGGACTATTTGTGAACCGATTGAAAAATTTTTATATCGTTGTAAAGGTTGCAAAATTTTTGCGAGTAATTGAAAAAACTGTTCAAATTATCTTTTCTTATTAAAAGTTATTCTCTTCAGAATCTAAAGATAAAAAAAAAAAAGATTTTCAATTCTCAATTCATTTCAAAAAGAGATTCAATTCTAATCCGCCCCATGCCACTATGAACATACAATAAAGCCAGAAATCAGCTAGTTGTGCGCTCTAAATACTAAAAAAAAGTTACTACGAAAAAGAAAATTTAAGTTAGCGATTCCGTGCTACTTACAAAATCCTTAATTGTTTTCCATGCTACGCCCCTAAGTTGGTTCATGTCTGGTATTGTGTCCCCACCTAAGTGTCGGTATCTGCTAGCCGCAAAAGCCGGGCAATGACAAAGGAAATGCTCCAACGTTTCATCATCTCCCCCGCATGCCCTACACATGTTATCACTTGCCGCACCCATTTTACATAAGTGAGCTAGTAGTCCTTCTTACCTCCTTTCAGTAATAGCATCGTCTTCTCGCGATCTGGATCTTCCCATAGGATTTTCGCCGTCCTACCGATCGTTTTGCTGTTCGTCTGCCCTTTCATTCCCCCTTACTACGTTATGGCCCGGCACCCAAACGATGCGGATTGTGCCATCCTCAGAGAATGAGTTAATCTTCTTAAACTGCAAGACTGTTTGCGACCTTACCGTCCTGTTTGTTATTGCCCTTATGGCAATTTTACTGTCCGTAAAGATGTTCACACTCGACGTCTTCGCGTTAGGACCACACCACCTCACACATTTCGTGATCGCCGAATCTCCGCCTGCTGGACCATATTATGGTCAGGCAATCTAAAACAGATCACAGTCCCTGGGTTCTCAATGTAGACCCCCAAGCCCACTCTGTCCGTTAGCTTTGATCTATCCGTGTAACATGATCTTCCAGATGGTAATGCTAGGATTCCGTCAATCTTTTTGTAACTCTTCGAAATATTCGTCTAAAGCAACATAAAGTATATATATTCTTGATCGTCATGACATTTTAAGTCGATCTAGCCATGTCCGTCCGCCCGTCTTTCGAAAGCATGCTTACTTCCGAAGGTGCTTTACTCCGACGCTTGAAATTTTGCACAAATACTTCTTGTTAGTGCAAGTCGGTTAGGTTTCTAAATGGGCCATATTGGTCAATGTTTTGATATAGCTGCCATATAACCGATCTTGGATTTTGACTTCTTTAGCCACTAGTGGGCGCATTTCTTATCCGATTTGGCTGAAATTTTGCATGAGGTGTTTTGTTATGATTTCCAACAACTGTTTTAAGTATGGTTGAAGTCGGTGCATGCTTGATATAGCTGTCATATAAACCGATCTGGGTTCTTGACTTCTTGAGCCTGTAGAGGGCGCATTTCTTATCCGATTTTGCTTGACGTATTTCGTTATGACTTCCAACAACTGTGCTAAGTATGGTTCAAATCGGTCCATAACCTGATGTAGCTGCCATATAAACCGATGTGGGATCTTGACTTCTTGAGCCTCTAGAGGGTCATTTGGAGCGCTTATCATAACATTTTTGTAAATTTTTTTATTTTAAGCAGCAGTTTATGTTAAAACTTTGAAAAAGTCATGATAATATCTCCATCCGTTCCGATTTTATAGCTCCTCAAATTTACAGTAGGACAAAGTGTCGGAATTAATTACTGTGTTGTATGCATTTCATAGAGGTTCTTTCGCAAATCTTCGAGATAAATACAATCTAGCAATGTACGACCTTTGAAGCCCTCACACCTTAAGATTTCTGATGAATGATAATGGCTAAGAATTGCTTGGCTATTGGAGCTATACCAAGTTATGAACAGATTCGGACCAAATTTGGTTTGGCTATTGGAGACCAAATTAGATATCATTGTAGCAAATTTTCAGCCAAATCGGACATAGTGGCTCAAAAAGTAAAAATATTGGGTATTAAGTCCGTAACAGCACTTTTGGCCGATTTCGCTGAAATTTGAAACAGGAAGTTGTACTAGGGACCACGATATTCAAACCGACCCATATCGGTCATATTTACATATAGCTGCCATATAGACCGATATGCCGGTTTGGGGTCTATAGCCCATCACAGGCGCATTTGGTAACCGATTTAGTGAGTTTTATTCCTCTAGACAACCGACTCAAATATGGTTCAAATCGGATCATATTTAGATATTGCTGCCATATAGACCGATCTGCTGATTCAGGGTCTTAAGCCCATAAAAGCCGCAAATATTATCCGATTGCGCTGAAATTTGAAACATAGAGTTGTTTTAAACCTTCACATCTAAATATGTCATGATCGGACAATATTTAGATATAGCTGCCATATAGAGCGATCTGTCGATTGAGGGTCTTAATCATATAAAAAGGGGATTTGTTGCCCGATATCTTTGAAACAGTGTTTTGATTTCTATTATTTCTACACCTGTACGCAATTGGTAAAATTTGAACTCACATCAGGAAATGTTTAGAACATCACAGTAACTAATATCCCATAGAGAAAATCCACTGAAGCCTATCATGTCAAACCAAACAAGGTAATTTACCTTATGTATGAACATTCCCCGATCATATCATGTTCTCAAATGCCAACGCAAAAATTGTTCTATTACTGATACAATCCCCCACTTAGTGCGATGATGCTGAGGGGTTTGATGAGGTAATTAAGATATAAAAATGGCTAAAAGTATTTTTTTTTTGCAAAATCAAAAGTACCGATGTATGGCGTTAAGACGTTTTATCCCATGCGATTATTCGCATTTTTTCCCCTTCATTCGTTTTTTCATTTTATAAGGAAATATTTTAAGATGTTTATCATCTTTTGTTACTTTGACATTTCGTATAATTGAAATTCCTTTTTGTTGCTTTCGGATAAATGTCATTTCAAGAAAAATTTACAATCATTTCAATTTACGTTTATACATACTTGCTGAGGTGAGAGACATCCATCCACAACGAGCGTTTAAACGGCATTCATTAGATTCTCCTAAGAAAGACCATAAACAAATACCCATTGCGAATATTCAAATCCATGAAGAGTTTTTCCAAAACCTCACACCATCTACAATCATCCAGGCGAAGTCAAAAAACTTAACCAACTTCGCACATATGTATGTATGTACATACATGCATGCTAAGAATCTACATGGCACAGTGGGTTGGGAATGACAATTGAATTTTACAGGCGTATATGATGGAAAGTGTGGTTCATGTGTGAACACTGTTTAATTGCCAATGTTTTGTCATAAAAGCAAGATTCAAAATAGTCGAATACGACTGTACTTCTTAGTTCCAACTCTGGTAATAAAATATTCTCATCTTATGGAACATACAGCTTTGAGATATAGTCATGATTGTTTAATAAACCTATTTTAATGGGTTGTGGGGCTGGGGAGGCCCCCAGGTACTTGGACCCAACTTTTATTATGAAATTCGTACTCTACTCTTAAATACCTTTCATTTGAATCCCATATTGTCCCGATCGGTTCACTTTTATTTTTGGGTAGTACTTTTGGGGTAAAGGGGAGGGTCTGCCCCCTCCCGATATCAACAAGTTATGTAGCCTATATTTCCTTCCAGGCCAACCTACACAATCTGTGAAAATTTCAAGGTAATCGGTTCAGCCGTTTTGAAATGATATTGGAATGATGAGTGTAACAAACCGCACAGAAATCATAATTTATCACGCATCTTCAAAATATTGGAATGAAGAGTGCCACAATTTTTCCTACATCTTAACTTTGCATTGTACACAAAGAGCATTTACAATCCCAACCGACCTACGCTTAAAAGAAGTATTTGTGGAAAATTTCAAACGACTAGCTTTACTCCTTTAAGTGGGCGTGCTTTCAACAGACAGAGGTACGGACGGACATGGCTAGATCGACTTAAAATGTCATGCCGATCAATAATACATATACTTTATGGGGTTGTAGACGAATATCCTCCCCCATCCTATGGTGGAGGGTACACAAATTATATAAACTTTTGCTTGCAATTATACCTTACACCACCACTGTGGTACAGTGTATTATAGATTTGTGCATTTGTTTGCAACGCTAAGAACGAGATGAGGTAGACCCATTGATAAGTATACCGATCGGCTTAGAATCACTTCCTGATTCGATTTAGCTATGCCCGTCTGTCTGTACGTCTATCCATGTTAATTTGTGTACAAACTACAGGTCACAAATTTTCATCCGATCGTCTTCAAATTTGGCATGGGCATGTTTTTCGGCCAAGAGACAAAGCCTATTGAAATTGAAAAAAATTGGTTCAGATTTGGGTATAGCTCCCATATATATGTTCGTCCGATTTGCAGTAATACTACAATAAAATGGTCATTTGTTAACCGTTTCTCTCGAAATTTGGCGGGAAGGATTTTCTTATGACTCCCGACATTAAAGATGAATTTCAAAGAAATCGGTCCAGATTTGGATATAGCTCCCATATATATGTTCGTCCGATTTGCAGTAATAATGCAGTAAAATGGTCATTTGTTACCCGATTCTCTCGAAATTTGACAGGAACGATTTTCTAATGACTCTCGACATTACTGGTGAATTTCATGGAAATCGCTTCAGATTTCGATTTAGCTCTCATATTTATATATCGCCCGATTTTCACTCCTACAGCCACTGCATACGCATTTATTGACCAATCTTTCCAAAATTTTGTACAACGCTTTCCCCGACGACTTCTACAATGTCTATAAAGTTTGCTCGAAATCGGTACAGATATAGACATGGTTCTCATATATATATATATTCTCGTCCGATTTGCAGTTATATTGCAAAAATTGTCACTTGTTAATCGATGCTCTCGAAATATGGCAGGAAGGATTTTCTCTTGCTTTTACACATTGTAGATGAATTTCATATAAATCGGTTCAGATTTAGAAATAAAAAAAAAATGACCATGAACATTCCACTAAGAAACAGGGGCAAAGTTCTCACATCAATGAATGCAGTCCGATTCAAGTTTAAGCTCAATGATGAGGGGCCTCCTTTTTATAGCCGAGTCCGAACGGCGTGCCGCAATACGACTCCTGTTTGGAGAGAAGTTTTACATGGCATAGTACCTCACAAATGTTGCCAGCATTAGGAGGGAAAAACCCACCGATGAAAATTTTTTCCGATGGTCTCGGCAGGATTCGAACCCAGGCATTCAACGTCATAGGCGGACATGCTAACCTCTGCGCTACGGTGGCCTCCTTCAGATTTAGATATAGCTGTTATTATGTATATCACCCGATATGTCTAGAGCCACAGCAAGAGCATTTTTCGACAAATCTTGCCAAATTTTTGCACAACCCTTTTCTTGGCGAGTATCACATTATCAAAATTTGGGTAATTTGCATTAATGTTGTCTTTTATGAACCGTAGTTATTATTTGCTCGAAATGTGTTAAGGATTGTTTAATAACCCACCTGCAAACATCCGGTGAGGTCCATCGAAATTGTTTCAGAATTAGGCATAGCTCCCACTTTGTTACTATATGGTAGGTGTAGGGTATTATTGGGTTGCCCAAAAAGTAATTGCGGATTTTTTAAAAGAAAGTAAATGCATTTTTAATAAAACTTAGAATGAACTTTAATCAAATATACTTTTTTTACACTTTGTTTCTAAAGCAAGCTAAAAGTAACAGCTGATAACTGACAGAAGAAAGAATGCAATTACAGAGTCACAAGCTGTGAAAAAATTTGTCAACGCCGACTATATGAAAAATCCGCAATTACTTTTTGAGCAACCCAATATAAAGTCGGCACCGACCGGCTTTCCTTACAGGTTTTCTTTAATTCTGAGAATCATAAAGTCATAATTTTTTTTCCAAATAGATACATTCGATTCAAAATTAGATACCTACATTTAAATGTTAATAAAAACGAATGATGTTCCACGATTTCTATGATCAATGGCTCATTTTGTTCCTAGGTTATGTAATAAAAAAAAAATAGTTAATTCATTCGTGCAACAGTAATTAATTTTTGACAAAAAAAAATACAAAACTCATCACCCTAACGATGACGATTATTTAGGAAGTTAGTGTCGAAAGTTTGAACTTTGTATACCATACCAGGATGATATGTTGATTCGCCGTAAGTTTCTTAGTGGTTGGCTTACAAAAGTTTGGTTCCGCCGTACTAAATGCCATTTTATTTGCAATTACCAATATTAGCACCATACTTTCAACTTAATGGTCCTATCCAAGCCACTGTTCTTCAATTCGAATGTAAATGAACGTCATTTGAAATGAATAGAAATATAGCAGAACAACGGTGTTGTTTACCATTATCATAACGCACCGATCATTAGAACAACTTTCAAGTTTTTTCCATTGGTTAATAGACATAAATACCCGATGTACACCATACATAACTAATGAAGATGTTGCTATGCCCGCCAGCAGCTAAAGTTGCTGACATCGGTGGAGATTCAAATTACCATCAAGCAGGTAGTTAGTTGGGTACTCACTCTACTCTCCTTATACACATGCTGGAACCACTGTCGTCGCCGAGCATGCCTACCTACCCGCTGGGACACATTCCTCCGCGGCAGTACCACCTTGCCGTATGGTAACACAAAAAAAAAGTAACTACCATTAACAAATCTCTCAAGACAACATTAAAAACTGTATTGTAAACGTGTTACCCATAAATATTTTGACTTTTGTTTCGTTTCTATTTAACTTTTATTTATTTATATTTTTGCTGCTTTTGTTGTTGTTGTTTTCCCCTGCACACTTATCTGTTGTTGAGATAAATGTTTTGAACTTTTTTCTGTAACATCGACACTTGCCAAAAGCAAAAGAAGCAGAAAATCGTAAAAACCGAATCAATTAAATGGATGTACAAAAAAAAAAACTCTGTGTGGATGTTGTTTATACAATAACTTGTGTAGTTTAAATATATAATAAATGATATATTTTGGTCATGTTATGCAATTGCTAATTGCTAGTATAACAGTTGCGTTATAACCAACTAATGCTTGCAAACTTGGCATTCCATCATTCAAGCATAGAAAAAAATATCAATTGGAAATGCACACTTTATTGTTAATCAGCTTAAAGGTTGCTTTTTATTGAGTAGTAGAAGGTTAGATTTACTATACTTGTGCGTATGCATGGGTGATGCCATTCTTCTGTTGAGAAGATAACCATTTTTAATCTCCTATCTGAGATTTGGGAATAGTGCCACTGGTGCACATTCGTATTTGTGGGATATGATAGTTCTTACAACTCTAAATTTTTTGTGTTGCCACTTTGTTTTGACTTTGGGAGAAGTCACTTTCTCCACTGAGAGGTCACCGACGGATGAGCACACATTGTTAGGTGAATAAACGCCTTGTCGTTCTGTGATTGCAAAACAATAGCCAAACTTCTTCAGTCTAATTGGATGCCATGTGATATATAAGTTGAGGTTAGGTTAATCTAGAAGTCTGCAATCAGGATATCTTACAATGTATTCATACACCGTAGCGCAGAGGTTAGCATGTCCGCCTATGACGCTGAACGCTTGGGTTCGAATTCTGGCGAGACCATCAGAAAAAATTTTCAGCTTTGGTTTTCCCCCCCTAATGCTGGCAACATTTGTGAGGTACTATGCCATGTAAAACTTCTCTCCAAAGAGGGCACGCCGTTCGAACTCGGCTATAAAAAGGAGGACCCTTAGCATTGAGCTTAAACTTCAATCGGACTGCACTCATTGATATGTGAGAAGTAAGTCCCTGTTCATGGGCAAAATTTGCAAATTTATACATTGCCAAGAATGCTGCAAATTGCACTGTGTACACAAAGATTGTTTAGGAGTTCGCTAAAGTGAAGCTCTCCCATCATGATAATCCCTCTGCAGCTTGCAAAGGGCAGCATTCGCAAATTGAGGATTCCAAGCCCGCTAAGAGGAGAAAGACTAAAGTCAGCACGACAGCGACGTTCAAAAGGCCTTTCAATGAGGTCGTTAAAGGCAATCTAATGGTCGCCCTTGTGAACAACAAGAAATGGGATTGTCACCCATCACAACAGCGGAAAAGGGCAGAGTTGAATTTAAGTTGGATGCAATTCTAATGGAACATGTGCTTACCAACAAGGGTTCTCCTTTGCACATTTCGACTCTAGCGAGGTAGACCGTTGGTTCCCTGATAGCTTCACCGCAAAGACAAGCGCTGCGGCCCGGGGAAATCCCTATTAACAAGAGCGTTTCAAAGGAAGACTGGGCTGTGATCGTCACAGAATGTCGAGCAACAACAGTATGAGTTTTGTTCTCGCTACCTCGGAAGCTGACACCCTTTGAGAAATGGGAAAATAAGATAGAATTCAAATGGTGACGAAGATATTTACCCGGTAAAAATGCAAATTTTGCCTATGAACATTCCACTAAGGAGTAGGGGCAAACTTCTCACAATCAATGAGTGCAGTCCGATTCAAGTTTAAGTTCAATGATAAGGGACCTCCTTTTTATAGTTGAGTCCGAATGGCGTGCCGCAGTACGACACCTCTTTGGAGAGAAGTTTTACATGGAGGGGAAAACCACCGCTGAAAATTTTTTCTGATGGTTTCGCCAGGATTCGAACCCAGGCTTTCTTTACTTTATATGGAACAAAATTATCATTTGAATATTTATTTTCCACAATTAAAGAGCTTTTAGTGAATACCATGCTACGAAATTAGTATATGTATATCGCTTGGCTAAGATTATAACAAAATAAATGCCTTTATCTGAATTCTATATAATCTTTATTGCTCTACGAATTCGCTCAATGGTTTAGCGCTATTTAAGTTTGGATGTTAGATGTATTCCATTTTTATTCCATATTTAAGCCCAATATTCTCATGGTATCCGATTAAGGAGTGTTTTCGGGTGTATAATTGTCCCTCAGACACTTGGCCCTAAAAAAAATATCAGCATCGTGCATTTATTTCAACCCCATATTGCCATTGGTTCCAGGGGATCTATGGGATGAGGCGTTCCCCAAACACTTGGCCCCAATATTGGTTACCAAATTCGTTTTCTAATCTCAAACACCTTTCCTTTGAGCCACATATTGGCATGGTCCGTAAATTTGTACTCTTTGGGGGTTATTTAGGAAAGAGGTAGACCCCTATAAAATTGGTGTCGAAAGTGGGTATCAATTTCGTGTTCTACTTCCCAATAGCTTTCATTTGAGCCCCACATTGGCATGGTCTGAAAACATGGCCGATTAAGTGGTGTTTTGGGGATTGGGGTGGTACCTCAAAAACTTAGTCCTGAAAATATATCAGCATTGTGCTTTACTATCAAATATCATTTTTTTGAACCCCGAATTGCCATTGTCCTCAAAATTGGATTCACTTCCTAATCTACCACTTACTGCAAAAGTTAGCACTTTGTCCGGTTCGGGGTATGGGCCCTAAAAACTATCAATATCGAGCTCCACTCACTTTAAGATCCAAATTGTCATGGTAAGCAAATACGTACTATTTGGATGTTGTTGTGCGGGTGGGACGTCCCTAGACAGTTGGTCCCGAATGTTGATATCAGATTCGTGGTCTACTCCCACAAACCTCTTATATGGGCCCCTTATTTCCATAGACTTCAAACAAGACCGGTTTGGAGGACGTTTTAGGGGATAGGGTGGCTACTCAATGACTTGACCCTGAAAATATATATCACATTCGTGTTCTACTCTAAAATACCTCTTATTTGAGCCCAATATTGCAATTGTCAGCAAGTATGTCCTATTTGGGTGGTGTAACGGGGGTGGAGTGGCCCCATAAACATTTTTTTGTGCATATTGATTTCAGATTCGTGCTTTACTCCCATAGCCCTTTCATTTGAGACCCACATTGATATGGTCGTAAATTTGTCCTATTTGGGGGTTATTTTGAGAGAAGGGCGTCCCAAAACACTTGGTTCCACATTTGTATATCAGATTCGTATTCTGCACTCAAATACTTTTTATTTGAGCCCCATGTTGCCATGGCAATAAAAAAAATCCTATTTGGGGGTTGTTTTAGGGAAGTGAAGGACCCCAGTAACTTGGTCTCACATTTGGATATCAGATTCGTATTCTACTCGCAAATACCTTTCATTTGAGTCCCATATTGCCATGGTAGTTAAATATGTCCGATTTAGGGGTGTTTTAGGGGATTTAGGGGTGGCTTAGATACCCAATTTTGTTTTTAGGTTACTATATATACTATGTCGTCACACAATATTTTGCCTAAATCGCACTACCCATCTTCGAGATATGGCGTTATTGAAAATTAGGGTAGGGGGGAGGATAGGTTAAGATTTTGATATACAATAGCTTCCATATATATTTTTGTCCGATTTTGAATAAAACTCAATAATTTAGTAATTTGTTAACCGATCATCACAAAATTTGGCACGAAGGTTTTTCTTATAAGTCTTCTGATGAATGATGAATTTTATAGAAATTTGTTCAGTTTTAGATATAGCTTTCATATATATGCATCTTCCGATTTTCACTTTTAAGGCCGTTGCTAACCCATTGATCATTGAGCTCATACTATCGCGGTATAATCGAGGCGACAAGGGGAAACCTGGAAGGAAGGAAACAGGTTTCTGTTGTCATCGGCACAGTCTTGGATTGACGGAACCCTAGTATTCCATCTGGATGATCATGTTACACGGATGGATCAAAGCTAGAGGACAACGTGGGCCTGGGGGTTTATATTGAGAACCCAGGGACTGAGATCTGTTTTAGACTGCCTGACCATAATACGGTCCTGCAGGTGGAGATCCGGGCGATCACGGAATGCGTGAAGTGGTGTGGTGCTAATGTAAGGACGTCGAGTGTGAAAATCTTTACCGACAGTAAAATTGCTATAAGGAAAATAACATCCAGGACGGTAAGGTCACGAACAGTCTTGCAATGTAAGAAGGAGATTAACGCCTTCTCTTAGGATGGCAAAATCCGCATCGTTTGGGTGCCGGGCCATAACGGAGTAAGGGGAAATGAAAGGTCAGACGATTTGGCGGTGAAGGCCCGAAGCCTTTCGGGTCGACGCAGTCTGACTCCCTGGGCGACGAAGGCACATGCAACATTGTGGAAGAGCGAAACGGTCGCTAGGATAGCGAAAATCCTATGGGAGGATCCAGATCGTACGAGAACGAGGCTATTACTGAAAGGAAGTAAGAAAGAGATCAGTATAGCTATTGGTATCATAACGGGACACATAGGATTACGAGCTCACTTATATAAAATCGGTGCGGCAAGTGATAGCATTTCCTTTGTCATTGCCCGCCTTTCGCGTCTTACAGATACCAACACTTATGTGGAGTCACAAAACCAGACATGAACCAACATAGGGGAGTGGTATTGAAAACCATTAAATATTTTGTAAGTAGCACGGAATTCCTAACTTCAAAATTTCGTTTAAGTGGTTAGTTTATAGTTTCAATTCAGGGGGCCAATTCATTGAGTAGGTCACCCTACAAGGCACCGGTTTCTTCTGTCTAAAAAACACCATTTTTTTGACGATACAGTTGTCTTATACATCAATCTTTATGTTTCCACATTCGTATTGGGCATCGGGGAAAGATTTCGCGTCTTTGATATGACTACCGTAACAATAGCGCATTCTAATAAATAAAAGCCATGCCAAGATTTTTATACCCTACACTAGTACTGTGGTACAGGGTATTATAACTTAGTGAATTAATTTGTAACACCCAAAAGGAAGAGAGATAGACCCTTTGATAAGAATACCGATCGATTCAGAAAAACTTTCTGATTCGATTTAGCTATGTGTGCGGTGTCTGTATGTCTGTCCGTCTGTCCATGTTAATTTGTGTCGCAAATTTCATCCGATCGTCTTCAAAGTTGGCATGGGCATGTTTTCGGCCTAGAAACGAAGCCCATTGAAATTAGAAAAAAACGGTTCAGATTTGGGTATAGCTCCCATATATAAGTTCGTCCGATCGATTTGCAGTAACACTGCAATAAAGTGGTCATTTGTTAACCGTTTCTCTCGAAATTTGGCAGGAAGGATTTTCTTACGACTCCCGACATTACATATGAATTTCATAGAAATCGGTCCTGATTTGGATATAGCTCCCATATATATGTTCGTCCGATTTGCAATAATAATGCGGTAAAATGGTCATTTGTTACCCGATTCTCGCGAAATTTTTGACAGGAAAGATTTTATAATGACTCTCGACATTACTGGTGAATTTCATGGAAATCGGTTCAGATTTCGATTTAGCTCTCAAATTTATATATCGCCCGATTTTCATTCCTACAGCCACTGCAATCGCATTTATTGACCAATTTTCCCACAATTTTGTACAGCGCTTTAACCGACGACTTCTACAATGTCTATAAAATTTGCTCGAAATCGGTTGAGATATAGACATGGCTCTCATATATATATTCTCGTCCGATTTGCAGCAATATTGCAAAAATGGTCATTTGTTAATCGATTCTCTCGAAATATGGCACGAAGGATTTTCTTTTGCTTCTCGACATTATAAATGACTTTCATAGAAATCGGTTCAGATTTAGATGTAGATGTAATATATGTACATCGCTCGATATATCTAGAGCCACTGCAAGACCACTGTATTTTTTCGACCAATCTTGCCAAAATTTTGCACAACGCTTTTCTCGACGAGTGCCACATTGTCAAATTTTGGGTAATTTGCCATAATGTTGTCATTTATGAACCGTAGTTATTATTTGCTCGAAATGTGATACGGATTGTATAATAACCCACCTGAAAACATCCGGCAAGGTCCATCGAAATTGGTTCAGAATTAGACATAACTCCCACATTGTACCTATATGGTAGGTGTAGGGTATTATAAAGTCGGCACCGCCCGACTTTTGCCTTTCCTTACTGGTTGAAATATCATTTATCTCTACATACTAATAGCTAATCAGTGCAGAGAAAATTTTAATATAAAATTTTTGAAATTTTCAGGATTTTCAACTTTTCAACAATAATGCAACATTTGGTATCCAAATGGGATTTGTTGTTGATGTTGTTGTTAGCCCATTAGCACTTTTATATAACATATATCAAACTAAATTACTTTTAAACTGTTGCATTTGAACGTAACGTCTTGTCTAGGTTATTTCTCCACGAGTTGACCTTCAATGTGGAATTTCGCATTTCATTGATAATTTCCTTTACTAATTTTCTTTGCATAATTTTGCCAACCTTAAATATTTAAACAGTGAAAATTAGTTCATATCAACTAATTATTGAGTTAGCCGCCACTTTCAAAGTTAGTCGCTGTTGCTGTGAAATTGCATTCAGCGCTTTAATGATATTTTAATGAAGGTGCATTTGGAAATGTTAATACCTTGACCGCTAACTTACATTACTTAACTTTTATCCCCTCAAACAACTTTTCATTTCATTACATTTTGTTTTTCGAAGCGAAAAAAATCGTTAATGAGTAAAAAATTGAAATTTAATATTTTCGTTACAAACTGTTTTTTTTTGCCCAAAAAACTCCAACATGAAATGGTTTCATCTTAAAAATAAAAAGATACACCAACTAAACAAATCTTAATTAGTTTTATTCGATATAATTGAATTTTAATTACATTCGCATTGTGGAGGTGTGTTGGTGTGATTCTAATTTGAAACACAAAACGGCAAAACCCTTTAATAGGAAACATGCCACAAATTGACAGCCGCAACGGTAGCTCGAGGATGTGGGTATGTGATGGATGGATAGAGTTGCCAAGTTTAAAATTTCAATTTTTAACTAATGTAACAAGTAAGGACGGGAAATGCTTTGATACCCTACACCACATTGGATATGCAGGCTTAGGCGTCGAATTTGAAATTTGATTATATTTGATATGTAGAATTTCGATCAAACTCCGTTCATATTGTAGGAATCATAGAGTTAATCGTTGTGCAAATTTTTTGAAATATCGATTTAAAAATGTGTTAAAAAGGCCTTTAAGGCCTTAAAAGTGAAAATCGGGAGATGAATATATATGGAAGTTATATCAAAAACTTAACAAATTTTAACTCTTATGAAATGCATCTCTCATCAGAAGAGTAAAACTTCGTACTAAATTTTGTGAAGATCGGTTAACAAAATGTTGAATTATTGAGTATTATTTAAAATAGGACGCAAATATATATAGGATTTATATCTAAATCTGAACCGGTTTTTATTAAATTCAATAGAAATACCGGGATTCATAACGGTATCCTTTGTGCCAATTTTCGTGTGAATCGGCAATGACCAAATTATTGCAATACTGGTCCAATCGTACGAACATATATATGGGAGCTATATCTAAATCTGAACCCATTTCTATAAAATTTAGAAGATGAGCTATATCGTACTATATCTTGATATACCATATAAAACGATTCGCCGATTTAAAGTCTTAAGCCCATAAAAGATACATGTATTATCCGATTTTGCTGAAATTTGAGACAGCGGGTTATGTTAGGCTTCCCGACATCCGATCTATCGATTTAAGGTCTTGGGCCAATAAAAGGCGCATTTATTGTCCGAATTTGCCACCATTTGGGTCAGTGAGTTCTGTTAGGCCCTTCGACATCCTTCTTTCATTTAGCTTAGATCGCTCCAGATTAGGATATAGCTGCCATATAGAACCATCTTTCAATTTAAGGTTTTGGGCCCATTAAAGGCGCATTTATTGTCCGATGTCGCAGAAATTTGGGACCTTGAGTTATGTTAGCTACTTGACATCTTTCTACAATTTGGTCCAGATCGGTCCAGATTTAAATATAGCTGCCATATAGACCCATCTCTCGATTTAAGGGTTTGGGCCCATAAAAGGCGCATTTATTGTCCGTTGTCGCCGAGATTTGGGACAGTGCGTTATGTTAGCGGCTTCGATATAAATCTTCAATTTGGATCAGATCGGTCCAGATTAAGATATAGCTGCCATATAGACCGATCTCTCTATTTAAGGTCTTGGGCCCATAAAAGGCGCATTTAAAATCTGATTTCGCTGAAATTTGACACAGTGACTTATGTAAGGCTTTTCGACATCTGTGTCGTATACGGTTCAGATCGGTCCATATTTGGATATAGCTACCAAAAAAAAAACAATATTTTGTTCGACAAAATTGAAAATTGTGGTGAACTCATTTGACCACTCAATGTCCGTGCCGAATTTAGTCTGAGTCGAACCATATTTCGATATAGCTGCTATGGGGGCATAAATAATGAATTTTTCACCGGACTATTACGAAAGGTAGTGGGTATCCAAAGATCTACCCTGCTGAATTTATCGCCTGTTTACTTGTTCCTATTTCAATAGGCTTCGTCTCTAGGCCCAAGAAAACGCTTGTGCCAAATTTGAAAGTGATCGGTAGAAAATTGCGCCCTATACCTTGTACACAAATTAACATGGCCAGAAGAACAGACAAACAGACATACACACGGACGGACGGACGGCTATATCGAGTCAGAAAGTGATTCAGAGTCGATCGGTATACTTATCAATGAGTCTATCTCTCTTCCTTCGCGGGGGGTGATGTTGTCCATTCTAAATAAAACAAGTAAAAGCGTGCTAAGTTCGGCCGGGCCGAATCTTATATACCCTCCACCATGGATCGCATTTGTCGAGTTCTTTTCCCGACATCTTTTCTAAGGCAAACAAGATTTAAATTATATGTTGGAGACCTGTGTAAAATATCAGCTAATTCGAATAAGAATTGCGCCCTTTGGGGGCACAAGAAGTAAAATAGAGAGATTGATTTATACGGGAGCTGTATCAGGCTATAGACCGATTCAGACTATAATAAACACGTATGTTGATGGTCAATTTCAGGCAAATCGGATAATCATTGAGATCTCCAGAGGCTCAAGAAGTCAAGATCCCAGATCGGTTTATATGTTTCGAGTAGTTACAAACAGAATGACGAAATTGGTATACCCCCCAACCTATGGTGGAGGGTATAAAAACCTTTATTTGAGCCAGATAATCCCATGTAGGATATAAAATTATAGAATGAATGAACTCCCACGTAATTTTCATTTGAGCCACATACTGACATAGTCGGTAAATATGTCCTGTTAGGTTTTGACGAGACTATTACGGAAAGGAAGTAAGAAGGAGTCAGTATAGCTCTCGGTATCATAACGGTACACATAGGACAACGAGCTCATTTATGCAAAATCGGTAGTGCAAGTGATGGCATGCGTAGAGCATGCTGGGAAGATGATGAGACTTTGGAGCATTTCCTTTGTCATTGCTCGGATTTCGCGTCTACCAGATACCGCCACTTAGGTTTGGACACAATACCAGACATGAACCAACATATGGGCGAGGCATGGAAAACAATTAAGGATACCCGGACAGTGAATTCGCACTCTATTCTAAAACAAATTTTATTGTATTTGATTATATATGTTTGGATTAGGGGTTTATGAAATTAGATGTCCCCCAAACACTTGGCTCTAAAACAGATATGAGATTCGAGCTCTGCAAATGTCATTTTGCCTATAAACGTTCTATTAGGGAACAAGAGCAAACTTCTCATATATCAATGAGTGCTACCCGATTCACATTTAGCTCAATTACAAGGGGCCTCCTTTTAAAGCCGAGTCCGAATGGCCGCATCTGCTACTGTGTCTGCATGAATGTTGTCTAGACTCTCTTGATATGCCGCTTGATCTAGAGGTTCTCTCTTGTAGCACTGAATCCTACGTTCTAGAACATGTAGATCTACCTTAAGGCTTCTGGGCGGTGAATAACTATCCACAAGATGATGATTTGGATGGTGTCTGCGATAACAGCCCAGAAGGTATTGCTTAGACAGCATGTAGTTATGTCTTCGTACTGGTAGGATCTTTGTCCCCTGAGCGAGGTGATCCCCGTGAGAAATGTGGAGATAACCCATCGCAGTTCGAATGGTGGCATTCTGGCAGATCTGTATATTATTCCACTGCGTGTCACAAAGCTAACAGGACCACACTGGCGCTGCATAACTAACGATAGATCGGCCAATTGCTTTGTACGTGGTCAACAATGTTTCTTTGTCAGCACTCCAAGTGCTGCTGGCAAGTGACTTGAGGGCCTTGTTTCTACTTTTGACTTTATCGCAAATTGCTGTGGGATGTGAGGAGAATTTGTAAAAGCTGTCAAAAGTGACACCAAGTTTTTAGGGACTTGACTTGATGGTCGAAAATGTCACTCCGTCGACCATCACTTTCAGCTCCCTACGCACCTCATGTGTGTAGGTATTGAACAATGTAGCTGAAGATTTGGTTCCAGATATCTTCAAATTTCTTGCAGCGACATAAGAGGCAACTTCGTTGAGGTAGATGTTAACCCTATCGCAGATGTCATCAATGGATGGGGGGACTGATGCCATGATCGGACATCCGTCCGCATCTGATATGATCTCTATGCCGTCTCGACGGGGTGGAATGGAGGATAAGTAGAGGTTAAACAGTGCTTGGGAAACTCCCTGTTTCACTCCACGGTGTTTCGATTTCCCTAAATTCAGGCCTGGCTGGAGGGACATATTGTCGATGTCCTGAAAGAGTTTGGCACGGCTGACCATGTCGTATGCCTTTGATAGGTCCAATGCCACGAGTATCGTCCTATCACATGGCATGGGCTGATTGAAGCCACGGCAAATGTGTGCAGTGATGGCATGCAGAGCAATTGTTGTGCTATGCAGTCTTCGAAATCCATGCTGATACTCACCGAATGGAAATTCTCCAACTAGGCTCGAAAGGAGTAGTCCCTCAAGCGTCTTTGCTACTGATGAAAGTGGGTGTTAACGCGAGGACGTCGAGTGCGAAAATCTTTACGGACAGTAAACTGGGCATAAGGGCAATAACAATCAGGACGGTAAGGTCACGAATAGTCTAAGAGTGTAAGAGGGATATTAACTCCCTTTTTGAGAATGGCACGATCCGCATCGTTTGGGTGCCGGTCCATAGCGGTGTAAGGGGGAATAAAAGAGCAAACGATTTAACACTGAAGACCAGAGGACTGCTGTCAATAAACTTAGTTAACTCCAAACCCTTTGAGTCGACGTAGCCCGAGTTAAAGGCGTGGGCCACGAAGCAAGTATCAGCAACGAAGCAAAGTAGGGAGATCGGTCTGTATGACTCCCCTACTCGGATCCTTTCCAGGCCTCAATAGCGGGATCACTCTGCTCATCTTTCAGACATCGGGTAGTAAACGAGTGTTCAAAGGCAGGATGAGGACGGTCCGATTTGGATAAAATTGTGCATGGGACGTTCTGTTACGACTTCAAAAAACTGTACGGTCCAATTCGGTCTATAGACTGATATAGCTCCCATATAAACCGATCTCCCATGTTGACTTTTTTAGCCCCTGGAAGCCGAAATTTCTGTATGATATAGCAAAAATTTTGCACATAGTGTTCTGTTATGACTTCCAACAACTGTACCAAGTACGATCTAAATCGGTTTATAGCCTGATATAGCTCCCATATAAACCGATCTTCCGATTTGAGTTCTTTAAGCCCCAATTTTTGTCCGATTTGGCTGAAATTTTGCATGCGCTGTTCTGTTGCGACTTCCAACAACTGTGCCAATTACGATTCATAATCTGATATAGTTTTCTAATAAACCAATCTCCCGATGAGATCTCTTGAGTCTTTACAAGCCCCAATTTTTATCCGATTTGGCTAAAATTTAGCATGTGATCCTATGTGGTCTATTACGTGATATAGCTCCCATATAAACCGATCTCCCGATTTTACTTCTTAAGTCCTTGCAAGGCGTAATTTTTTTCCGATTTGGCTGACATTTTGCATGCGGTGTTCTGTTACAACTTCCAAGGACTGTGCCAAGAACGGTCCAAATCAGTCTATAACCTGGTATAGCTCCCATATAAAACGGTGTCTCGATTATCCTTATTCAGTTGCTAGAAGCTTTAATTTTTGCTGGTTTGACAAAAGTTTGGCCTCTAGAGTTAAATTATGCTCTTCAACTAAATTTATTTTGTATAAATTGTTAGCAGAATCCATGGTAATGGGTTCCCAAGACTCGGCCCTGCCGAACGCTTCTACGTGCTATATGTAGGAATGTTGAATTATGAATCTCATAGAGAATTTAGATTAATTTAGTAAGAATATGAAAAATTTTCCTCCTTCTGGCGGCAACCTTGCTGACAACCGATTGATGATGGCTGGCTGCCGCCTGCAAACATTGCCTGATGGCTGTTTGCACGGTAGCATAGTGAGTGCGAGTGTGAGTAAGTGAGGGCAGGTAATGTCATCCATGGTTCGCCAACAGAAACCCATTTACATTTTAGCGGTTTTTCAATTTTTGGCCATTAATATGCATCATATGCCCTTTCGTACGTTCGACTAACCGCCGCTTGTAACAGTTGGCAATTTATAACGAATAACGTTTTGTAGTTAACATTTAATAATATTTTCGTTTAGTTTGATTTTTTGCTCTCTGCCACCTTTTGTTTATTGTGTCGCTTTTGGAAGCACTCACCGGTATTCGGGGTTTGAGCATTCATTGGGTTTTTGATGTCAGAGCCATGTCACATCTAAAACCCGCTGTCATTTAGACGGTGACACCGTCGGTCGTCAGCACATACAACATACCTCCACACCACACATTTCTTGGCTTTAAGCCACAGTTGCAGTTTTATAACATTTTACGGTTATAATATGCATTTCATTGATAAGTAAGGAATTTTATAATGCAAGTGAGTGACGCACTTCTAGTCTCGTAGAGCGTTGCAGGGTTATTAACTCTCTTGTAAGCCATGTAAGGTGTGCTGGTGTAATGTCGGGAAATACCGCCGGTAAAAAGGCAAAGGCATTACCAAACGTTTTCCAAGAGTTCTTAACAGCAAGAAAGTGCAAAAGCTTAAGTTACTGTTTAATGTAAACAGTTAGGGAAATGTTTAGGACATGAAGGGAATCTTAAGTTTGACCATAACTAGGTTAATGAAACATTGTTGTCGAATCATTCTATAAATCAACTGTAATTTGTGAAATTGCTAACAATGTCGGCAAGTTTTAAAATAGCCTGCCATAGATTGTGGTTTTTTATTTTAGCCTTAAAGTTATTTATGTGAAAAATAAAAGCCAGTTTAGAGAAGTAGAATAATAGCTTTATCTGTTTGAGAACAGTTTAGAGAAGTAGAATAATAGCTTTATCTGTTTGAGAACATATCTGGGTCATACTGATATGGCTATGAGTCTGGCTTAAAGTGAAGGAGAAGGCTAGTTTGGAGGGCACGCACTGCTCCCCCTAAAAGAAGGTTCAAAAGAGAAAAAAGAATGCAAAACACAGATAGAGATATCTCATAGATCAGTGCAAGCAGAAAAAACGGTAAAATGGAACCAATGCATAAGACAACACGTAAAAGTGTGATAAGTTCGGTTGGACGTATTTGTCAAGTTCTCTGTCCGATATCCCTTTATAAGCAAACAAAGGATAATGGATAAGAATTGCTATGTTATTGGAGCTGCATCAGAATATGAATCGATTCGGACCATACTTGGTTTGGATGCTGAAGACCATGGTAGAAGTCATTGCGCAAAACTTTAGCGAAATCGGATAATAGCAGCGCCATCTAGAGGCTCAAGAAGTAAAATCGCGAGATCGATTTATATTGGACCTACATTCGGTTTTTAGGCGACTTAGACCATACTTGGTAGGTATGTTGAAGGACACAGCTGAAGTCGTAATGCATGATTTCAGCCAAATTGGATAATAATTGCATCCTGTAGAGGCTCAAGAAGCATAATCGGGTGAATATGGATCGCTTCGGACCATACTTGGTTTGGCTGCTGAAGACCATAGTAGAAATCATTGCGTAAAATTTCAGCGAAATCGAATAATAATAGCGCCCTCTAGAGGCTTAAGAAGTAAAATCGCGAGATCGGTTTATATTGGACCTACTTCAGGTCATTAGGCGATTCAAACCATACTTGGTAGCAATGTTGAAGGACACAGCAGAAGTCGTAATGCAAGATTTCAGCCAAATTGGATAATAATTGCATCCTCTAGAGGCTCAAAAAGCATTATCGAGAAATCAGTTTATATGACAGCTATATCAGGTTATGGACCGATTAGGACCATACATGTATTGAAGGTCGTAGGAAAAGTAGTTGTGCAAAGTTTCAGACAAATCGTACTAGAGGCTCAAGAAGTCAATATCCAATATCTGTGTATATTAAAACTTTATCAGAGTATGGACCCATTCAAATCATATTTCGCACAGTTGTTGTAAGTAAAAAGTCAGACAAATTGGATAATAATTACATTCTCTAGAGGCTCAAGAAGCATAATAGAGAGATCGGTTTATATGAGAGGTCATGGACCGATTCAGACCATACTTGTACATGTATTGAAGGTCGAAGGAAAAGTAGTTGTGCAAAGTTTCAGCCAAATTGGACTAGAGGCTCAAGAAGTCAATATCCGACATCTGTGTATATTACAGCTTAATCAGAGTATGGACCCATTCAAACCATATTTCGCACAGTTGTTGCGAGTCAAAACAAAACACCTCATACAAAATTTCAATCAAATCGAAGAATTACGCCCTATAGAGGTTCAAGAAGATATGTTAGGTTGAAAAGGAAATCTTAGTTAGGAACTCCTGCAGTGCCTCGTTAGATACGAAAGCGGGGTAATGATAAAGGAATTGCTCCAACGTCTCATCATCTTCCCCGCATGTCCTACACATGCTATCATTTGCCGCACTGATTTTATTGTACATAAAAGAGATCGTAGTCATATGTGTCCCGATATAATACCAATAGCTATACTGACCTCCTTCTTACTTCCTTTCAGTAATAGGGTCATCTTCTCACGCCGTCCTACCGACCGTTTCGCTATACCACAGGATGGTATGCACATTCATCACCCACGCCCTTTACTCGGACATCGTCGTCATGAAAGGCTTCAGGTTAACCAAGTTTAATGACAGCAGTCCTATGGCCTTCACCGACAAATCGTCTGCCCTTTCATTCCCCCTTACACCCTTGTGGCCCGGCACACAAACGATGCGCATTTTGCCATTCTCAGAGAAGGCGTTATTCTCCTTCTTACACTTCAAGACTGTTCGTCAACTTACTCTCCAGGTTGTTATTGCCCTTATGGCGACATCCTCGCCTTAGCACCACACCATTTCACGCATTCCGTAATCGCCCGGATCTTCGCCTGTAGGACCGTATTCTGGTCAGGCAGTCTCAGTCCCTGGGTTCTGAATGTTGACCCCCAGGTCCACTCTGTCCTTTAGCCTTGATCCATCCGTGTAACATGATCTTCCAGATGGCAATACTGGGGTTCCGTCAATCCAACAGTGTACCGCTGGCAGCAGTGCTTCGCACTCGACCTCAAGGTTCATCTCAGGTATCCCATCGGAAACCACTTTCCTTCCTTCCAAGTTTCCTATCGGCACCTTGATTATACCGCGATGGTATGAGGTGCTCCCATCCTTAACCCATTTTCCCATCGCCTAAAGTCTCATAACCGTAGTGGCTGCCTCGCATTTAATTTGTATGTCAAAGGGTCGGATATATAGAATAGTCTGCAGTGCCCTAGTGAGCGTGGATCTCATCGCTCCGCCTATGCCAAGACAATATGTTCTCTGAAACTGGTGTATAGACCTTTTCGGCCCTTCAGGAAGTTAAGATCCAATATCGATTTATACGAATGCAATATTAAACATGGACCGATATGGCCCATTTACAATCTCAACCGACCTACACTAATAGGAAGTATTTGTGTAAAGTTTCAAGCGCCTAATTAAGTACCTTCGAAAGTTAGCGTGGTTAAATCGACCCAGAATGTTAAGTCAATCAATGTTTTGGGCTTTGACCGTCCCCGAATGTTATGCTCGCTTATGTTCGCTTCCTTCTCTTCGTAACCCGATCCATTCGCTTCCCAACGCGACTCGTTTGCTTCCTAACGCGATCATTTCGCTTCTCAACGCGACTCTTTCGCTTCGTTACGCGATCCGTTCGCTTCCTTACGCGATCCGTTCACTTTCCAACACGACTCATTCGCTTCCCTACGCAACTCGTTCGCTTCCCTACGCAACTCGTTCGCTTCCACCATAACTCTGCTCTCATCTTTACAGTGCCCAGCCAGAATAGTTGTGCTGCCCAAGAATAGTTCACGCCCAAGCCATATCCAAACCCCGAATCAGCCCACAGCTGGAAGTTAACTGAATACCAACCGAAACATCCTAAGAACCATCCATCCGAGTGCCAAAGAAATTTACCGAATACCAACCGAAGCATCCCAAGAACTATCCGTCCGAATACCGAAGAAATCTACCGAATACCAGGACGACCCGACCCAGTGGTTAAAATCCCGAAGCGCCGCACTGTCTACCACTAATCAACGCACTGCAACTAAGAGCTTAGTACACTATCGTGAATTGTACAATAGTTACTGAAGTATATCTTATATCTAAATTCTATTTGTGTTTGTTTGTTTGTTCTGTATAGACTCAAAAACGGCTGAACCGATTGCCTTGAAATTTTCACAGATTGTGTAGTTTGGTCTGGAAGGAAATATAGGCTATATAATTTTTGATATCAGGAGGGGGCCGACCCTCCCCCTTACCCCAAAAGTGGACCGATCGGGACAATATGGGATTCAATTGAAAGGTATTCAAGAGTTGAGTACGAATTTCATAGTAAAAGTTGGGTCCAAGTACCTGGGTACCTTGGGCCGCCCCAGGCCCAAAACCCCTTAAAATAGGTTTATTTGACGATCATGGCAATATGAGACGCTACTGAAAGGTATTCGGGAGTAGTTTACGAATATGGTCAGGAAATAGGAATAGGCTTTATAATTTATTGATAACGGAGGGGGCGGGCCCTCCACCGTTACCCCAAAAACACCATCCAAAATCAAAAGTGGAGCGATAAAAACAATATGGGTATCAAATGAAAAGTATGCGGGAGTAGATAACGAATCTGACATACAAATTCATGTCGAAGTATAGGGGGTCACCCCACTCCCACAAAAACGCTCAAAATGGGCACATTAGCCTATCACGTATTTGGGACTCGGTTTGTTTGTTCCGTATAGACTGAAAAAAGGCAGAACCGATTTTCTCGAAATTTTCGCATATTGTGAAGGTTGGTCTGGAAGGAAACATAGGCTATATAATTTTTAGGTATCGGAGAGGGGACGGACCCTTCCCCTTAAGCCAAAAACAAGTGGACCGATCGGGACAATATAGGTATCAAATGTATTGTATTGGAGAGTAGATTACGAATATGGTATTGAAATATGAGTCTAAGTACCAATCGGGCCGCCCCAATACCAAAACTCCCCCAAACAGACATATTGGACTTTCCCTTCAATATGGGGCTCAAGTGAAAGGTATTCGGGAGAAGATTTCGAGTCTGGCATTCAAAATCAGATCGAAGTATAGGGGTCACGCCATACCTCAAAAACGCCATTAGACCTATTATGACTATATGATACTTGGCTGAACACATTTTCAGAAAAATTTCATAGATTGTGTACGTTAGTCTAGAAGGAAACAAAGGCTACATAATTCTTAGTATCGGGTGGAAGCGCAAAAACTACACCCATATCCAAACGTGGTCCGATGGGCACAATAAGGGTATCAGATAAATGATATTGGAGAACAGAAACCGAATATGGTATTCAAATTTGGGTCGGAGTACCCAGCGGGCCCCCGTCCAACCCCAAAACTCCTCTAAACAGATATAGTCGAAGTTAATGTCAATATGGGACTCAAATGAAAAATAATAGCTAGTAGATTACAAATATGGCATAAAACATTAGGTCCAAGTAATGGGAGGTCGCCCACCCCCAAATACCCCCAAATGGGCGCATTAGCCGACCATGGCTATATGGGTCTCAAATGGAAGGTATTATGGAGTAGATTTCGAACATGACATTAAAATTTGCGCTTTTCCACCTAAAGATACGTCAAATGGGTTATTTGACCCATTATGACAAGATGGGACTCAAATGTAAGGTATTTGAGAGTAAAAAACGAATTTGATATCCAGTTTTGGAGCCAAGTGTTTTGGGGTACGCTCTAAAGCACGCTCTAAACTGAACATTATTTCCGTTGGGAATAAAGAACGAATATTGATAGCTATTCTCAGTGCAAAGTGCCGGTGGTTGCACCAGTCCCAAAACACCCAAACAGTTCATATTTACCGGCCGTGGCAATATAGGGCTCTTATTAAACGGATTTTGAAGTGCAACACGAATTTGATATCCATGTTGGAGTCGAAATGTTAGGTTGAGGTGCCATCCCTCTCTTAATGAGAACATTACCCTAAGGAAGAACATTGCCACCAGGAACCGAGAAGGGGCAAATGACCATGCATAGAATTGGACCTCGCAAATGTTGCCAAGATTAAGAGGGGATAAACACCGCTTTGTTCGATGTCCTCACCAGGATGCGAACGCGTTCAGCGTCATAGGCTACAATGGCACGAATTCGATATCCGCATTCAGGGCGAAGTGTCCCCACACTCAAAATATATTAGAGAGTAAAAGAAGGCGCAGCGGGGCGGGCCCGGTTCGGCTAGTTATCAATAAAACCTAGATTGCGGATCCCGAAAGCAATATGTAAGTGTGTTATTTAAGGTTCTTAAGGTTAAGCCCTGGACGACTGTTGGTATAGCTCAGCCGAAGACAAAACCACGTTACAATTTACATAAACCCATCCCCCAGGACTGCTTGGATTAAAAGAAGACTAATTTCCGTTCTTTGACTTCTTCGAAATTATGCATCTAAAAACTTAAGCTGCGAATTTTTTTACCATCATAGCGTAAGGGCAAACCAGAGTGAGTTTCTATTTACATACATCTCGCATTTGATTTCTTCATATAATTTTTTAATAGGTTTGGCTAGTCAGTCCCTAAAAATTTTTATTTTCCATTTAAACGATAACACACAAATTACCCTTGGCAAATTATTGTTCGTACCAGTAAACTTTCGATATTTTTACGCCACAAAGACAGATTAGAGACCTAAAGAAATTTGTTACATGAATGGTTGGTTACGTCTGAAGTGTTCAACTCTTTGTAGGCTATGTAATGTTCATAAAATTCATATTCGAAGTTCAAAACAAAACAAAAGCAAAAAAAAATAAATCCTCCATTCATTGGAAAGTAATTTCAATGGGCGATCTTAAATTGTAGAAATATCCATGGTAACGCGCGTTTCAATTCATGGCCATAATTTAATGAGTTTCAAAATATTCACAGTTTTCATGGCTTACACGTGCAGACGCAAATTTTCAGTTGAAAACTTTACCAACGAAAAATTCGTAAATAATAAAGTGAAATTACTTAAAAACAGTGGACTTGAGTGCGTTAGAGCAGGGGGGTGGTTGTGGGGAGACTGCCACTGGTACACTTATAGACGGAGTCAATAACCTTAGTTGAGTCTCGAACTTTTAGTTTAGCAAAAAATGAAAAACATTTGCCTTCAAAAACACTGCAAATTATGATCACAAGTTTTATAAACGAAAAGTTTTGTTTTGTTTTATGGGCGTATGTGTTTGTGTGTGTGTATGTGTGTGTTTCAAATTATTATTATTATTTTCTCATATGAAAAGATTTTGGGGGTTTCTGTACAAAAACGATGCATTTGCGATAACAAACTTCATCATATTCAGATACAGCAACAGCATCATAGTCATCATCATCATCATCGTGGATAACATCTAGAGTCTCTTTTCAGTGGGAAGTAATGGAAGTTTTATGGAAATTTTTGCCTCTTTTAATTTAAAGCTATTGTCTGTTGCGGCTTGAAGCACTGAAGTGTGACAAATGCAGTTTAATGACACATGTTTCTTGATTTTGGTCTTAAACTCTATACACTCATCATCATTCTATTGTTGTTTTGCTTGGGAGGATGGTTTGGTGGTGTTATTTTTTTTTTTGGAACGACTACTTCTTCAGACGTGCCTGGCGTCTTTGCCAATGTGTCTTTGAAATAGTGAAACAATGACTTTTGGAATTATTAGTTTTTTAGTGTTAATAACCCACACAACTATTTCTATAAAGTAGGGGGAATGTTTTGCATTTGTGGAAACATAAAACATAAAAGAAGAATCAGCCTCTCAACTGAGAATCAACTCCAGGTTTCATTGAATCTGTCTGTTAATATACAGTAGTTATTGATGTAGTTGCAGGGATATGAAGATATAGGATATTTAAAAACAAATAAAAACGCATTAGGTTCGGCCATTGCGAATTTTGGATACCCACTACCATTGATATCTCATTTTCCAAACATTTCTAAACCCAAGGAGTTTATTCAGGAAAAGTTCTATATACAGCTATATTTAAACATAGTCCGGAATCATCAGTTTGTGTTATAATATACCAGAAAGCTAATAAAATCACAACTCCAAATTGCAGTGAAATCTTCTATAATATAACAAGTAACAGAATGCTATGTTCGGCAGGGCCGAATCTTATATACCTTCCACCATGGATCGCATTTGTCGAGCTCTTGCCACGGTATCTCTTTTTAGACAAACTAAGGATACAAGAAAATAATTGCTATGTTATTGGAACAATATCAAGTTATGGTTCATTTCGGACCCTAATTGAACTGAATATTGGAGACCATAGTAGAAGTCATTGTGTAAATTTTCAGCCAAATCTCGTAAGAATTGCGCACTATAGGGGCTGAAGAAGTAAAATAGGGAGATCGGTTTATAGGGGAGCTGTATTAGGCTATAAACCGATTCATACCATATTCGACACGTATGTTAAGAGTCATGAAAGAAACCGTTGTACAAAATTTCACCAAAATCGGATAATACTTGCGCCCTTTAGAGGCTCAAGAAATCAAGATCCCATATCGGTTTATATGGCATCTACATCAGGTAATGGACCGATTTGAACTATTCTTAATACAGTTGTTGAAAGTAAAAACAAAACAACATACAAAATTTCAGCTTAATCGGATAATAATTGCGTCCTCTAGTGGCTCAAGAAGTCAAGACCCCAGATAGGTTTATATGACAGCTACATCAGGTTATAGACCGATTTTAACCATACTCAGCACAGTTGTTGGAAGTCATAATAAAACATCTCATGCAAAATGTCAGCCAAATTGGATAAGAATTGTGCCCTCTAGCGGCTCAAGAAGTCAAGATCCCAGATCGGTTTATATGGCAGCTATATCAAAACGTGGACCGATATAGCCCATTTACAATCCCAACTGACCTACACTAATAAGAAGTATTTGTGCAAAATTTCAAGCGGCTAGCTTTACTGCTTCAAAAATTTGCGGACGGACATGGCTAGTTCGACTTAAAATGTCATGACGATCAAGAATATATATACTTTATGGGGTCCTAGACGAATATTTCAAGGAGTTACAAACAGAATGACGAAATTTGTATACCCCCATCTTATGGTGGAGGGTATAAAAATTAAATTGTTCCGTATAGACTCAAAAAACGGCCGAACCGATTTTAATGATATTTTCACAGATGGTAGATGGTAGAAATGGGGTAATACATTTTTTGATATCCGAAGGTGGTGCGGACCCTCCCCCATACCCCCATTTTCGAAAAGGCCAGATCTCGGAGATGAAGGCTCCGATTTAAGCGAAATTTTCGCATGCCACCAGAAACCCCCAAAAACATGAAATTTATATAAAATTTTGGGGACAAATAACCTGGGGTGACGCCCCATCCCAAAAACCACCCGAACGGACATGTTTACCGATTAGGACAATATGGGTATCAAATGAAATATATTCAAGAGTAGAATACGAACTTGGCATTAAAATGTCATTATATGTGTAGGGGGTGTGCCCCACACCCAAAAACACCACCCAAGAGGACACTTTTATCGCCGTGGGAAATATGGGTATCAAATGAGAGGTATTTAAGAGTAGAGTACGTCTTGGTATAAAAATGTTACTTAAGTAAATAAAAGTCAAAAAATTGGTATAAAATTAAAAGACTGAGAGTTGACTACGAATCCGATGTACACATTTGGGACAGAGTCTGGAACCGGCCCACCCACCTAATACGCTTCAAGAAGACGTGTAGTTCGATAGGGATTATATGGGATTAAAATCAAAGATGACAGTAGAGTTCGAATCTAATGTTTATATAGGGAAGCAAGTATCTGCCGTCCTGCCGTGCAGCCGGACATGTAGATCTCGACATTAAAGGACTCAAATAAATTGTGTTTTGGGTCTATCCGTCGGGGGAACCGATCTTTCCTTTCAATAAAAACAACACCAAACTTTCAATAAAAACAACACCAAACTGTATAAACAACACCAAACGAGAATATATTGTATTCAAATGAAAGGACATGTCAGAGGGCAATCGCCCTTTTTACATCAAACCACAAAAAAAAGGGATTAAAATAATAAATTAATAATAAAATTTTACCCTTAAATTGGGATAGCCAAAAAAGGACCTGCAGATCTTTAAAAAATGTGGTATAACAAGTGGTAGCATTGAAATGTGATTTTGAATGTAGATAACCAATACATAATTAGTGTGGATCTGAACGGGACCCGTATCCCTGAATATCTAGATGGTCACTTTCAAAATGCGTGACATTATAGGGCTCAAACAACATCGTGCTGTAGCACGATGCTGATATTATTTCAGGGTCCGCCCCCTAAACTCCCTTCAAACCGGCCATATTTGGCTATTATGGCAATAAGGGACTCAAATACAGGTATTTGATAGTAGAAAACTAATTTACCCCTCAAACTGATCTTATTCGTAAATAATGCAAAAAGGGACTCAAATCTGATATCTTTTTCTTCAGATATCAGATTTCACTTCAAAGTTGAAGTGTTTCAGGGACGACCCATCTCATAAACTCCCCCTGAACCACACATATACATATGTGTATTATAGCAATATGTAGCTCAAATGTTGTTTTTGGGAGTACAGTATGAAACTGATATCCACTTTCGGGGCAAAGGGTTTGCCTACTCTAATCCATCAATAAAACCAAGAAAATGAAGTAAATTTAACATCCAAACTTTAATGGGCGGACCCTCCCATTACCCTATTTTCAAAAGCGCCAGATCTCGGAAATGGATGGGCCGATTGACGCAACATTTAGAAAGTTCATAATAACTCAAAAACAGAAATTTGGTTTACTTATTTAAGGTGGGATGTCTAGGGCGGCCGCCCCACCTCCAAAGCCCGCTAAATGAAAATTTAAACCAATAATGACAACATTAGGCTCTAATGAAAGGTATTCGAGACTAAAACACGAATCTGAAACATGGGGTACTACTTCACCCCCAAAAACACCCCCATACCGGACATATTTACCGACCATAGCAATATTAGGCTCAAATAAAAGAAATTTGGGAGTTGAGCACCAATATGATATCCACATTGGGGTAAAATACCTGAAAGATCGTACCAGCACCCCCAAACAGAATATTTCTCCTGACCGTGTCAGTAAAGGGCTCAGATAAACTAAGAGAGTGAAAGAAGAAGCAGTGGATCGGACCCTGTCCAGCGGACCCTGTCCAGCTAGTCTTATATATAACAATCAATTTGTGATTGTTTGTTTGTTTACTTGTTTGTCGGTTTGTTTGTTTGTCCCGTATAGAATCAAAAACCGCTGAACCAAGGTGGAGGGGGCGGACCCTTCCCCTTATCCCAAAAACACCACCTAAAATCAAAAGTGGACCGATCTGGACAAAATGGGTATCAAATGAAAGGTTTTGAAGAGTACAATACGAATATGGTATCAAAAATTGGGTCAAAGTACCCCGGAAGTCGTCCTAACCCCAAAACTGTTTTAAGCAGACATATTGAACGTTCATATCAAATTAAAGATATTTGAGAGTAGATTACGTATCTAATATACAAAATATGGTAAAAGTATAAAAAAAGGCATATTAGCCAATCATGACGGTATTGCCATCTGTAAGATCATGGTACACGGATGGATCAAAGTTTGAGGACAGGGTGAAGCCTGGGGTCTACATTAAGAACCCAAGGACTGAGATCAATTTTAGACAGCCTGTGCATAATACAGTCCTGCGATCTGGGCGATATCGGAATGCTTGGGGTGGTGTGGACGTCGGGTGTATGAACATCTTTATGGACAGTAAAATTGCCATATGGGCAATAAAAACCAGGACGGTAAGGTCACAAACAGTCTGGGAGTGTTGGAAGGAGATTACCGCCTTCTCTGAGGATGGCAAAATCCGCATCGTTCGGTTGCTGTGTCATAACGGAGTAAGGGGGAATGAAAGAGCTGCCGATTTGGCAGTGAAAGCCAGAAGATTGCCGTCAATACACTTACCCGAAGCTTATTATAACGGGACACATAAGACTACGAGCTCAGTTATGCAAAATCGGTGCGGCAAGTGATAGCATGTGTAGGATATGCGGGGAAGATGATGAGACGTTGGAGCATTTTCTTGGTCGTTGCCCGGCTTTCACGGCTAAAAGACACCGGTACTTAGGTGGGGATACAATACCAGACATGAACGAACTCAGGGGAGTGGTATGGAAAAGAATAAAGGCATTCCTAAGTAGCACCGAATTCCTAAAATGTTCTTTTTCGAAGTTATCTTTTACTTTTTAGAGCTCACAACAATCCGCACCCTCTTTAAAACTAACCATGTTGATCTTACTGGTTCAGATTTGGTTATAGCTCCCATATATATGTTCGCCCGATTTACAAAACACCTTCGTGCCAAAAAAATTTAGCAGGAAGGATTTGCTTATAACTTTCGACATTACCCGTGAATTTCGTAGAAATCGGTTCAGATTTATATATAGCTCTCATATATATACATCTCCCGATTTTCACCCCAAAAGCCACTGCATGCACAACGCTTTCCTCGACGAGTACCACAATGTCTATAAAGTTTGGTCGAAATCGGTTCAGATTTAGATATGGCTCCCATATATATATTTGTCCATTTTTCTGTTAAAATGCAATAAAATGGTCATTTGTTACCGATTCTCTCCAAGTTTGGCAAGAAGGACTATCTCTTGTCTCTCGACATAAATGGTAAATTTCATGAAAATCGGTTCGGATTTAGATATAGCTCTCATATATATATGTCGTCTGTATATATGTCACTCCTATAGCCACTGCAAACGCATTTTTTGACCAATCTTGCCAAAACTTTGCGCAAAGCATTCCCCGACGACTACCACATTATTTGAGAAGTTTGTTCGAAATCGGTTCAGATTTAGATATAGGTCCCATATATATGTTCGTCCAATGGTCATTTGTGAACTGATTCTCTCGAAATTTGGCAAGAACGATATTCTTGTGACTCTCGACATTACTGGTGAATTTCATACAAATCGGCTCAGATTTAAATATAGCTGTCATATATGTATATTGGCCGCTGCAGCAAATTTTTTAATCAATAGTGCAAAAGTTTTGCACATCGTTTTCCCCGAAGACTACCACATTATTTGAGAAGTTTGCTCGAAATCGGCTTCGAATTAAATATAGCTCCCATGAATATATTCGTCAGATTTTGGGTAATTTGCAATAATGTCGCTATTTGTCAGCCCTATTTATTACAGTTCGAACATATTTGCTCAAAATTTCATACGGATTGTTTAACAACCCATCCAAAAAAATCCGCCGAAGTCCATTAACATTGCTTCAGAATACATACATACATAGATATAGCTCCCACATTGTACTTATATCGTAAGTGTACGCTATTATGCAGTCGGCACCGCCCGACTTTTGCCCTTTCTTACTGGTTTTTTTATGTTTGTAAATTTTCTTGTGCTACTTTTAAAACATCTCAAACTATTTGAAAACCCTTTCACAGTTATCTCACAAAATTGCTATAAAAATAACAGGAGAAGTGTAGGGTATAGTTAAATATGATTACATCGACTTTAATCTCTTCTATGAAATTATTTTTCTATTCATATACTATAGATAGCATCTTTGTCATCATCATCATCGTCATCTCCATCTTGTTTGTTATCATCATTATTGCCAAAAATAGTTTCACATTGTATTTCAGGGTTCGCCAGAGGTGCTTTTCGTTGCATTATGTGCCACGCAAAATATTTTCAAAATGATTATTTGAAAACATGTCACTAAAACTACATTCGTAGCTGTAGTGGGACTACTAACTACGACACACTTTAAAAACCTGCAGTCAATAGAGTAGGTCTATTTTTGGTGAAGATTTATATTCATTTGCGGTGGAAGAAGACATTAAGTGAATATGGAATCTTTATGATAATTAATAACTTTTTTCGCAATCTATTTTGTTGAGAATAATAAATTTTTGGGAAAAACTAGTTAGCAGCTCTAAGAAGATGACTCATGGGCACAGTGTTATGACAAAAGGCGCCATTAAGGTCATATATTAAGATAATACTACGAAGCAGGCCACCGTGGCGCAGAGGTCAGCGTTTCCGCCTATGACGCCGAACGCCTGGGATAAAATCACGGCATGACCATCAGAAAAATTGTCAGCGGTGGTTATCCCCTTACTAATGCTGGCTAGATTTGTGAGGTATAGAGCCGTGTTAAAAATTTTCTACCAAGTGGTGTCGCTATGCGGCACGCCATTCGAACTCGGCATAAAAATGGGCTTAAACTTTAGTCGGACGGCACTCAATGATATGAGAGAAGTTTTCCCTGTTCCTTAGTAGAATGTTCGTGAGAAATTTAGTAGTATAATACAAAGAGATATGCCAATTATCTTGAAGGTTGGCCATATATTAAAAGTCTTGAATTGAAATGTAGGAGAAAATGTTGACCCCTAAATGACTGGAGAATCGTCACTGGTATTGTTGCATGTTGGAGTTGCTTACAACTATCAGGAGTAATGATAGTAGATCAAACGAATATTTAATCGACTTGGATGTAAAGGTATGTCAGTCCGTCCATGAAAAAAATAAAGTTTTTCGACGCAAAAGCGACAATGACCAAAAAAATCCAGTACGTTGCCGGACCCTCCCCCTTACCCAAATTTTCAGAAATGCCAGATCTCGGAAATGGGTGGTGCGATTTAAGCGAAATTTTGTGTGGCCTTTTATAGGAACCTAAAAACAACCAGTAAGGAAAGGCAAAAGGGTGAAGCCGACTATATATATACTTACTTCTAATAGATATCACTTATATCCAAATTTAGGCAGACTTTAAAACTTTGCATATCAATTGAAATATCGAATAGAACCTTATAAAATTTTCTTACGATGGTACGAAAATTGTGGCTTCTACAGCCTTAAAAGTCGAAACGCATAAAAGATATATGTGGGAGTTTTATGTTAATTGATTGCGATGAAATTTTGCACACGTATTGGGATGTCAATTAAACCATCTAACCAAAATTGTGGCCACATCGGATGAAAAATATATATGGGCGCAATATCTAAATTTGGACCGAATGTTATGGACGTTGAGTAAAACGCCCCATGTCAAATTTTGTAAAGATCGGACCAAAATTGTGCCTACTACAGCCTATAGAAACCATATCGGATGAAAGATATATATGGGAGCTATATATAAATCTGATCCGATTCTGATGAAATTTTGCACACATATTGGGACATCATAAAAAGCTCTTTGTGCCTAATTTTTTAAAGATCGGAACGAAATTGTGCCTTCTACAACCTTAATAGGTCAAATCGGATGAAAGTTATACATGGGAACTTTATCTAAATCTGAACCGATTTAGATGAAATTTTGTACACACATATTGGGACGACACAAAAAGCACTTCATGCCAAATTTGGTAGAGATCGCACCGAAATTGTGGCTCCTACAGCTTTAAAAGGGCATATCGGTTAAAAGATATATATGGGAGCTATATCTAAATCTGGACCGATTTCAATAAAATTTTGCAAGCATTTTGGGCCGTTAAAAAAATCTGTTTAATTTTCGTAAGGATCGGACCAAAATTGTGGCTTCTACAGCTTTAAAAGGGCACATCGGATGAAAGATATATATGGGAGCTATATCTAAAACTGGACCGATTTTCTTTCAAAATCAATAGCGTTCGTTCTTGGATCAAAACAGAGGCTTATGCAAAATGTTGAGAAAATCGTACAACAAATGCGACCTGAACCTTGAATACAAGAATACATGGACAGACAGACAGACGGACAGTCGGACAGACGGACATAGCTAAATGTACAAATCTATAATACCCTGTACCACAGTTGTGGTGTAGGGTATAAAAACGGGGTACCTGGGGGCCGCCAAATATAAATAAAAACTAATCTCGACAATATGGGACTCAAATGAAAGGTAACTAAGATTAGAAAACGTATCTGATATCCAATTTTCGGACCAAGAGTTAGGGGGACCACCCCAACCCCAAAAACACCCCTAAATCGGACATATTTGCCCACCATGGCAATATGGGACTCAAATGAAAGGTATTTACGAGTGGAATACGAATTTGATATCCAAATGTGGGACCAAGTTAATGGGGGTCCATCCCTACCACAAAACACCCCCCAAACAAGACTTATTTACTGACCATGGCAATATGGGACTTAAATAAATGCTTTTTGAGTGTAGAATACGAATCTTAGATTCAAATGTGGGACCGAGTATTTGGGAGGCTGTCCCTCACCAAAAACAACCTCCAAAGAGGAAAAATTTACGACCATAGCAATATGGGGCTCAAATGAAAGACCTTTGGGAGTGTAGCACGAATTTGATAACAATATTCGGGAACGTGTCTATGGGGCCACCCCACCCCCCATATAGGAAGTATTTGCTGACCATTGCAATATGGGGCTTAAACAAGAGGTATTTTAAAGTAGAATACGAATATGATATATACTTTCAAGGCCAAGTCAATGAGTGGCCGCCCCATTCCACAAAACCCCAAAACACACCCAAACCGGTCATGTTTGCTGACTATGGAAATGTGGAGTTCAAATAAAATGTATTTGAGAGGAGATCACGAATCTGATATCAACATTTGGGACCAACTGTCTAGGAGACGTCCCACCACCAAAAAAAAACCCCAAACAGGACGTATTTCCTCACCAAGACAATTTGGGTCTTCAAGATAGTGGAGCTCAATATTGATAGTTTTTGGGGCCCATATCCCAAACCGGACATTTTTGCTGACTTTAAATAAAAGGTATTTGAGATTACAAAACGAATTTGATATCTAATTGCGAGGCCAATTGCAATATGGGGTTAAAAAAATGATATATAGATACATGAGAATAGAGCACGATGCTGATGTATTTTCAAGGCTTAGTGTTTGGGGGGACCACCCCACTCCACAAAACACCCCTGAAGTGTGCATATTTACCGACCACTTTGCTGGGATCTAACCCCTTCCCAAATTAGAGCACAAACAGCAATTATTTACTGACCATCGCAATATGGGGCTCAATTAAAGGTATTTGGGAGTAGAATACGAATATCCTAATGTGGATCCATGTTTTCAGGGCACCGCTCTTTTATCAAGAATCCCCCAAAGGCTAAAAACTTGGCGACCATGCCAATATGTGGCTCAAATGAAGGGTATTTGAGATTGGAAAACTAATTTGATAACCAATTTTGGGGCCAAGTATTTGGGGGATAAATGAATGGTATTTGAGACAAGAGCACGATGCTGATATTTTTTCAGGGCCAAGTGTCTAGGGGACCATCTCCACCCGATAACACTCCTAAATCGGACAAATAAATCTTTTTAGAATGGCTTTTTAGAACCCTCCGAGCGAATTCATGGTCCAATAAAGAAAAGATATGGGATTCAGATAAAGGCACTTATATTACATAACAATTTTCCTAGCATGGTATTTCACTAAAAGCTCTTCAATTGTCGAAAATAAATATTCCAAGGAAACTTTTGTTCCATATAAAGTAAAAGAAGGCGCAGCGGAGCGGGCTCGGGTAGCTATTTTATATAAAACCTCGTAAGAACATTTTTACAGAAAATCATTGGAATGTATTTTAAGAACATTTTTATTAGAATTTTAATTTTTCAAAAATTAGCCAAAAAATCGAATTCGATAAAAAAACATTTCCTTAATGAATTTTTTAAATTAGCTTTCAAAACTTTAAAAAAATTCAACAAAATTTAATGGATTTTTTTATTTCCATAGGTAATTTCTTCAATATTTGATATTCATAGAAAATGTCTTTGTTTTGTTTCCTAAATAAACTTTGTATTGTCCGAATTAATAATGTTTTTCCTACCATAGCATTACATAAAAATTATTTGTTTTTGCTGGGATTGGTTGTCACATTCATGCCCTTATTGTTAGCATTTATGTCACCATTGCTTTCATTATCCAATTTATATTTGACAAGCATCTGACATCTTAGCACTTTGTTATGGGTTGAAACCTTAAAACCGTTTACACACACAATGTAAAAGCCATTAATGGAATGAGTCATATTGACTTCAGATTGAAAGAAGGTCACCATACCTTAACATTAAATTTCTTTGATGGCAAAGTAATATTACGATTTGTAATAAAGGCAAATAGAAGTTATGTCATTTTCATTATTTAGCTTTGGAAAAATAAAAAAAAAAAATATATTTTTCAAACACCCAAACAGCGACGAAATTCATGAAAAAACAAACAAACAATCAACAAAAAACCGTATCTCAATGTGTTGAAAAACAAAAGACTTAAGACACATACCTACCTCAATGAGATGCAGTGCGCGATATATTGCCAATAGCAGAGATTTTTTTTTAACTCTCCGCCAACAGCTTCTGCAATGTTTACGTTTAATTAACTCCCACTTTGTTTTAACAAATCGCTTGGATACTAATAAAATATAAATTAAACAAATCCATAAACGTTGCACTATGTGGCTGCTGCTGCTGCTGCAACCCAAAGGCAAATAGTCTTAAAGCACATGAAATCTAAGTGAATAGGTACCAATAACAAATGCCCAACATGAAATCAACTTTCTTCAACTTTAACACAGAGTCAGACAGACGTACTCGTCGTATGTCTATGAGTACTGGTGGTCGATGCTATAGCAGCATTGCAATGCTGGACACACCCGCCACAGACTAAACAATGATCGCTAGAAACTGGTATTTATTGCACATTTCAAGTAATGCTCACAGACTGGAATACTTCGAATAGTTTTCTTGTTTGTTGTTAACTCCCGCAGCAACAATAGTTAGACAGTACAGGGAGTACAGTGGTAACATGTTAGAAGGAAATAAAATTTTTAATAAATCGTTTTTATTGCTGCAGTTCAATTGGGATTTGTACTGGAATATATCAGTTGGGAAATCACCTCTAAGTAAACCGTTGCACAGTGGGATAGAGCCAAAAAAGTAGTAAAATATATGCCATTTGAGAATCGATAAGGATAACTCTTTCAAATTTTAAATGTTAAGACCTGAGATGTTATCGAGACGATGTCTGAAATGGTCCGGGCGCCACAAATGCCTTCGTAAATTTTAAAATATATAACCAATCTCGGCCAAAATTTCAAAAAATATAAATTAAAAGTCGTATATCCCCGAAGCCAGTGGGGATATTGCATACCAGAAGCTTACTTTTTTAGGTTTTAGGATTTTTTAATACTATCTAGCAAAAAATTGGACCACAAACGGAAATGTGCAGTCCTGTCAACAGGCGCCCGGACCACCTAGTACCTTGAAATTGTTCACATGATGTCGATAACATCTCGCTTCCAACCATTTCCAATTTCAAAGAGTTGTCTCTATCCATTATCAAATGACATATATTTTACTTATTTTATTCTATCCCACTGTGCGATGGTACGATTAAACACATATAAAACACAATTATTATCCCCATTGACTAAAAATTTAAGCATTGAGTATCGTTATGAATTTCAATAGCAATGCTAAATATAGTCTCAATCGGTACTTTTCATGTCATAATGGACAAAATGACTAAGATTTCTATTTCAGCGACAATCAAGCGATAGACCTCCTCTTGGACTTCATAATCTTTGAGCCCATCTCGTATTTTCTGGCCATCTGACATTCTTTGCCCTGCGGGATTCATCGTGAAGACTTAGCGTGGAATGTCGCATAGGCATACCCACAGATTCCAGTTCCCCTGGAATGTGTAAATTTGTTCCTGACCTCGCCAGCTTGTCTGCTCAACAAAATTTTTGGATGTATCATTGGCCTGGCATCCAGAACAGTTGAATTTTGAACTATTCACCCATTATGTTCCCCCAAGGCTGTCTGGAAGATATTTAAGCCAATTGTCGTTTAACATTATATGTTACCCATTCCATCACTCGATATGATAATTCCTTGTTCTTCAGAGAACACCACGAAGCTCACCTGGGCTAAAGGAATATTGTATTTCCAATCGGTTCCATCGGGATTAGTGGTAAAATTTTTGTTATCAAATGGCGGCTTATGCAATTTGTAATCCACACTGCAATCAGGCATAACACAATGTCCGTAGCCGCCGCATGCCCAAAGAAAAAGCTCCCTTAGATCAGAGGCAATAGGCGTAGCATTAAATTCAGTGCATCAAATGGTGTCATCCTAAGTGCAGTTGTTATGCACAAAAAAGCCATCCTTTGGATCCGGTAGACTATCGAACAGCAGGTGAAGCGCCGTTCACCAGACCACAACATCATAGTCAGACAACTGCAGAATATACAAAGTGCATGACACGCGGTTTAAGCCCCCAACTTTTGCCAATAGCTCTATTGCAGGTGTATAGAGCAAGAGTTGTCTTTTTTTCTGTTTCCAAAATGCTGGATTTGAAATTCAATTTTCTGTCCAGCACAACACACGGGAAACTGTCCCCTAACCGCAATAGCCATGTCATCATACACAGCAACTTTTACACCTTTTCTTCCAGAGACAATTATCCATTGTTAATGGCTATCTTCCAAAGTAGAGGAGACAGTACACCTCCTTGAGGTGTTTTTCTGCAGTCTCATCTTTTTAGATTATTTAGATTTCCAAACGTCAGGCTGCATCAATGCATCTTTTAGTAAGTAAGTTATTAATAAACTTTCTCACCGTAGAGTTGATGCCTAGAAATTCCTTCATGACTGACGTCGGTTTTATATTATTGAGAGCACCTTCAATGTCATTCGTCGACAGCGAGATAATTTCTATGTAGGCGTCTAGGTCGTAAAGGGATGTTTCAGTGGACTTGACCTTACTTATACATGCTGCTGCCGAAACAAGCGATCTTTGCCCTTAGATATGTTTCCATCAACCTCTCAAGATTCTTCAGCATAAAGTATGAAAGACTAATAGGGCGAAAGTCTTTCGCCTTCCTGTGGTAAGGTTTTCCTGCTTTTGGAATGAAAATGGCCTTTGTTTCCCTCCATCCCACAAGTAAATACGACATGCTGATACAAGCAGAGTAAACCTCCTTGAGCCATGGAGCCAGTCTGTCGGACTCAGTTTGTAATTCAACCGGTGATGAATCATCGGGGCCTGGCGACTTAAAGAAGTCTAAACTTTTCATTGCCCAAAGTATTTTCGACTCAGACACAATTTCCCCTATAACCTCCGACGGATGCATACCAGTGACAACTTCGTTGCCACGTTGTCCGTTGGAGAGTTTCCCGTGAAATGGGTGCAACGAGTAGTTCTAGTATTTTCTCACTAAACATTGTCCATACATTATCTGACTTCTGAATATATACTACTACTTTCTCAGAAAAATCTTTCGCATTCCTGTGATAAGGTTTTCCTGCTTTTGGAATGAAAATGGTCTCTGTGTCCCTCCATCCCACAAGTAAATACGACATGCTGATACAAGCAGAGTAAATCTTCCTGAACCGAGGAGCCAGTCTGTCGGACATAGTTTGTAATTCAAGCCGAGATGCATCATCGGAGCCTGGCGACTTAAAGGTGTCTAAACTTTTTATTGCCCAAAGTATTATCGACTCAGACACAATATAACCTCCGACGAATGCATACCAGCGACAACTTCGTTGTCACGTTGTCCGTTGGAGAGTTTCCCGTGAAATGGGTGCATCGAGTAGTTCCAGTATTTCCTCACTAAACATTGTCCATACATTATCTGACTTCTGAATATATACTACTACTTTCTCAGCACGCCCTTGTATTTTCTTAGCTTAGCCTTATAGACGTCCCAAACGTGTGGTGCCTTTATGGCTTTCGTCCTGTTGAAGAGTTTTCTGCAGCCCTATCCGAAATCTATCCAAATCTGGCTTTCTTCTGTTTAGCCCAGGGCCACATCTATAGTATTTTTTCCAAGGATGAAATATAACGATGATCAGAGAAGCTGTGGTAATCCAACTCTACCCAGTCACATATCTTTCCGCCAATATATTCCGATACAAAGGTAACATCAAGTACCTCCTGCCTGTTCCTGGTAATAAGGGTTGACTTATTCCCTTTATTATAAATCACCAGATTGCAACTTGTAATATATTCGATAAGCACCTCACCCCTTTATTTGAAATTCGAACATCCCCTTATGAAGTGAGGTGGATTATCATCACTGGCTCTCTTTTCCCGCAGCTTCAACCAACAACTTTAGGCTAAAGTCGGCATCTCCGAATCGTGTGACATATATAGGGAAGTCGTCCAGTAATGAGACCTATTAATTTAAAGGCTGGTTACTACTGAATCTTCAGTGCTTAGTGACGGAAGAAGAACAAAATTTAGACTACTACTTGCAAGAATACATGCTCTGTGTCTCCCATTTCAAGTACCCTTAAGTAGTTCAAATCCAGGAATTCTTAGTCCTAGAACCATTCCTCTGCACAACTTTGAAGTCGAGTGCGAGGCACTGCTGCCATCGGCACAGTATTGAATTGACGGAACCCTAGTATTGCCATCTGGAAGATCATGTTACACGGATGAATCACGCTAGAGGACAGAGTGGGCCTGGGGGTCTACATTAAGATTCCAGGTACTGAGATCTGTTTTAGATTTGACCATAATACGGTCCTGCAGGCGGAAACCGCTCGATCACGGAATGCGTGAAGTGGTGTGATGCTAAAGCGAGGACGTCGAGTGTGAACATCTTTACCGACAGTAAAATTGCCATAAAGGCAATAAAGACTCAAATAAATTGTCTTTTGGTTCTTAGCGTCGGGGGGACCGACTCTCGCTGCCCAATAAATGCAACGCCAAACTGTCATCTAGAATAACCGAGAATATATTGTATCCTCTCCCCCATCCTACCCAAAACACAAAGGAATTAAGCATAATATATGAATAATATGAAATAATATAAGAAGGCCCATCAGGATAGAATAGGACAGAAATAAAAGGTTTTTGGTAGTAGAGTACACTTTTTATCATAAAATTGGGATGGACACAAGATGACCTGCGGATCATTAAGAAATAAGTATCCCAAGTGGTCGCTTTGAACTATGATTTTGAATATGGACAATCAATACAAACAAATTAATTAGTGTAAATCTGAACGAGACCCCCTAGCCCTGAATATCTTGATAGCCTCCTTCATTATGCTTGACATTATGGAGCTCAAATAAAATCGTGCTCTAGCACGATGCTGATATTACTTCAGGGTCCGGCTCTAAACTCTCTTCAAACCGGTCATGATTGCCTACTATGGCGATAAATAATAGATATTTGATAGTAGACCCATAATGAATGAACACATTTCGAACCGAACACTGATTTTGGTAATAAAATTCAATGATTTGCAAGCGTTGCTCGTTAGTAAGTCTATTCATGATGAAATGTCAAAGCATACTGAGCATCTTTCTCTTTGACACCATGTCTGAAATCCCACGTGATCTGTCAAATACTAATGCATGAAAATCCTAACCTCAAAAAAATCACCCTTTATAAAAAGGAGACTCCTTATCCACGAGCTTAAAACATGAATCCGACTGCACTCATTGATATGTGAGAAGATATCCCCTTTTCCTTAGTGGAATGTTCAAGGGAAAAAATTTTTGTTTGTAAGTACGTGGGTGGCCGCCCCACCCTGCATACCCCTCAAACTGGACATATTTGTGGATTATGGCAAAAAGAGGATCAAATCTGTATCTGTTTCATGGCCAAGTATTTCAGGGACGCCTCACTTCATAAACTCCCCCTAAACCACACATATATACCAACTTTAGCAATATGTAGCTCCAATTTGATTTTCTGGAGTGGAGTATGAATTTGATATCCACTTTTGGGGCAAAGAGTTTGGCTACTCGATTCCATCACCAAATCAAAGATAATGAAGTAGATCTAATATCCAAACTTGAATGGACCCTCCCCTTACACTATTTCTAAAAACGCCATATCTCGGAGATGGGTGGGATATCTAGGGGGCCACCCCACCTCCAAAGCCACCAGCCAAATGGAATATAAACCAATAAAGAGAATATGGGACTCAAATGAAACGTATTTGAGGCCAGAGCAGGAATCTGATATATGGAGATCCGCCTCACTCTCAAAAACACCCCCATACCGGACATATTTACCGACCATAGCAATATACGGCTCCAATGAAAGGTATTTGGGAGAAGAGCACCAATATACTGGGTTGCCCAAAAAGTAATTGCGGATTTTTCATATAGTCGGCGTTGACAAATTTTTTCACAGCTTGTGACTCTGTAATTGCATTCTTTCTTCTGTCAGTTATCAGCTGTTACTTCAGCTGTAAAAAAACGTATATTTGATTAAAGTTCATTCTAAGTTTTATTAAAAATGCATTTACTTTCTTTTAAAAAATCCGCAATTACTTTTTGGGCAACCCAATAATATCCACATTGGCGCGAAATATCTGAAAGGCCGTTGTTGAAGTTGAAGTTTGCTATAAAAGTTTACATTTCAGTTTTAGTTTAGAATGTTTTGTGTTCCCTGTATATACAATAATTGGCTATCTACGATTGCTTTGGAATAACACCTTCTACCTCATGGGGTTCTCCATCAGTTCCCACAGATATCGCATCCTTTATTGCATCAAGGAACATATTATGAATCGCGCTCGTTCGCAGTAATCTCTCCCATGGATTTTCTTGAAGTGTAGCCCGAAGAGTAGAAAGGCCTTTGCGGGGGTGTGCACTAAGCACCCCCCATAAAAGTTTAAGAAACCACCCCTTCCCCCCCCCCAGAATTAAAAAATTTTAATATTTTCGAAAAAATTTGCTAATTTAACTGATATTCAAAGGGTTTTAGACCGCCTCTAGAAGGCTGGGCTGAGTAGAACCAAATCTTTCATCCTCAAGCTTCTAATATTCCTTCAACTTGAAATCACTTTAAAAACACTGTGTCAACATTTTGCCGCCACCGCCAGGCAATCAAAAAACACAACGCCACTACAAAATCTTATAACATTTTTATAAAAGAATTGCAGCGTTGCTCTTTCATCTCACACCAGTATTTTTGTCTTTTGGTTTTTTTTTATCTTCTTTCATCTTTAGACAAAAAAGTCCGTTCAATTGTTTTAACTTCCATGTACAACAATTCTTAGCTTTGTTGCCAGATTAACAAATCCATGTACCGGGTATATATATGAATGTAGTGGGGCATACTACACAATGTTGTTTGTACTGGCTTTTACACGTATAAGAATATCGTATATCTATCATGATGTATATAAGCACACTTTTGCTGTTATGAATAACAGTTAAATTGCATTAATCTGCATTGCTTAGCAATGCTTAAAGAATTCTCCGTTTTGTTGTTGTGTTTTGTTTTTTTTTTTTTTCTTCGCCTGTTGTCGACTCAACAATCTCTACGGGGCCCAGCCAAAAAGATCAAATCCGGTTTTGGCAGTAGCGTAAAGAAAAAAAAAATATTTTTATATAAGATTGTTGTCTTTTAACGCTGAACAAAACTGTAACATACTTGGTATTATGTAAAGAAAAAAATATTTATCAAAGTTGGCGACAAACGCCGTCGCCGTCGCTTTATTTTCCAACGTTGCAGCGTTGGTGCAGATTTTGGGTGTCTCAAATGCTGAGTTTCTTAAAATTTAAACAAAACATTCAGCAAACTAGGCTGAGCTCAGCTCAGTTCAGTCCATTCAATGCTCAACCTCACCCAAAATGTTGTGGCACCAGAAAGGGAGTCAAGGTGTGTGGCTTGACTAACAATCCCGTTTTCAAATCAATTTTATTACTTTGGTTTTTTTTGCTGCCTTTGTTTTTATTTTTTCTCTTTTTTTTAATTTTTGTGCTGTTTTGATTTTGATTTCAAAAAGATATCTGATCAAGACCACATATCTATTGGTTTGATTTTCACCTTCGCTCCTGCTGACATTTCGTCCAGCAGAAAATAAAAACCAGTAGTGCAATGTTTTTGTAATTAATACAAACACAAAAAAAAACCAAAAATGTATATTAAATAATTCGCTGCAATATCTTTAAGAATAAAAGTGGAATAATAAGTGGTTTGCTAATTGATTCCGAGAGGCAATTTGAAAGGTGTTTTATTGGCATTCGATATTTGGACTGTCAAACATAATTTTTAGGGACAATTTATACAATTAGGCTAGTAACATTTTAATTGTAGTTTTCTAGAAAGAAATATGTGTCAAAACTTATCTTGTTGTAGACCTTTAAAATCAATTTTTAAACAACATGGCGATTCAGACTTCAATGGAAAAATATTAGAATTGTTATTTTTATGCCTAGTAACTGGAATGCTTATCTATGTTACTAACTTACTTGGTTGGCAACTTCTAACCAAACTGAAAAAAGTGAAAAGTTCGGTCGGGTCGAACTTTGGACAACCACCACCTCAGATATATGTATTAATCGCCTTACATCATAATACGGTAAACATTGCATGATTTAAAAATCCATCCATCGAAATATAGTCCGATTATACCATATTCAGGTAGGCTGGAACAACTCATTATACCAAATTCATCGGTTAAAAAGATCACCTTTTATGGTCCTAAGAACTTAAATCGGGAGATCGGTATATGCCTATGGCAGCCATATCCATATATAGACCGATCTGAACTATATAGAGCACGGATGTCGGAGAGCTTAACAGGGCTCACTGGGCCAAATTTTAGAGCACTTTAACAATAATTGGGCATTGCAACTACTAGACCTTAAATCGGGAGATTGGTCTATATGGCAGCTATATCTAAATATAGACCGATCTGGGCCATATTGAACACGAATGTCAAATACCCTAACACAGCCTACTGTGTCAAATTTCAGCAAAATCTAGTAAAAATGTGATTTTACGGTACCATCAACATAAATCGAGAGAACGGTATATATGGCAGCTATATCCAAATATAGCCCGATATTGATCACACTCGTAACAAATGTCGAAATGTCTAACAGGACTCATTGTGATAAATTTCAGCGAAATCGGTTAATAAACTCACCTTTTATGGGCCTAAAACACAAAATCGGGCGGTCTGTATGTATGGCAGCTACATCCAAATCTGGACTGATCCAAATCTGGACTGATTGTAGCCTAGCACAATTCACTCGGACAATAAATGCGTCTATTATGGGCCAGACCTTAAATCGAGTGATCGTTCTATAGGGCAGCTATATCCAAATCTGGACTGATTTGAGCCGAATCAAACAAGGATATCGATTGGCCTAACATAACTTACAGTCCCAAATGTCAGCGATACCGAGTAATAAACGTGTTTTTATGGTTCAAAAAACATAATTCGTGATATCGGCATATATGACAGCTACATACAAATATAGCCCGATCTTGACCACACTCGGTACGAATGTCAAAAGGCCTAACAGCGAAGTCGGTTAATAAACTAACCTTTTATGGGCCTAAAACCTTAAATCGTAGGTCGGTAAATGTGACAGCTACATCCAAATAAGTCCAGCTGAATGCGCCATAACAAAGTTCTGCGAAATCGGGAAAGTAAATGCGCTTATTACGCGCCAAGACCTTAAATCGATAGTTCGGTCGATATGGTAGTTATATTCAAAACTGGACCGATCTGGGCAAAATTTAGCAAAAATGTCGGGGGGCCTAACGTAACTAACTGTCCCGAATTTCAGCGAAATCGGTTAGTAAATGCAGCTTTTATGGACCCAAAAATTTAAATCCAGAGATCGATCTATATGGCAGCTTTATCCATATCTGGACCGAATTGAACAAGGATGCCGAGGAGCCTAACACAATTCGCTGTACCAAATTTCTGCGAAAGTGGGCCCAATACCCGGACCGAATCGAGCAAGGATAATGATTGGTCTAACATTACTTACTGTCCCAAATTTCTGCGAAATCGAACAGTAAATTCACCTTCTATGGGCCCAAGACCTTAAATAGGGAGATCGGTTTATACGAGGGCTACCTCTTATATTTCGGGATTAGAGAACACAAAAACAAACAATAATCATCGAAAATCGCTTTATTGTTTTTCAAAATATTTCCCATTTTTGCCACTCTGTATCTCCAAAACACACATTCTGAACGCATCAACCGCTTTTCAGGTGTCGAAAAACGTTGACCTCTCATTTTATTGTTTACGTACGGAAATGAAAATAAGTCATTCTGTGCCAATTCAGGACTATAAGGCGGATGAATCATCAAATCGATGTGTTGAGTGCTCAAAAATGCAGTTGTTTCCAAAAAAAAAAATTTTGACGGTTAAATGTTCATGCAATATTGGAATTATGATGGTCCCACTGATGCATAAGGTTGTCTCAATCTCACGATAGGTCACATGATCTTGGAGCACAGCATCAAGGGTTTTTGGAACAACAACTGATTTCGGACTACCTTAACGAAATTCATCTACGGTTGCAATATCGGCTGGACAGTGACAGAGCATGCCACCACCGCGACAAGGTCTTTGGAAATATTGCTGTCAATCCATCCATCGTTCCATACACGAGACACGAGAGAACATATGCTGACGACCAGAGATAAGCTCTTTTCTGCCTGTGATGGAGATAAAGAGGGCGCCCAAAAAGTCGCATATTCTCCACCATCAGAGGGATCGAAACTTGTGAAACCTTGTGAAGTTTTTAATTACCAAGAAACAACCCAAAAAATAGGAGGATTGCAAATTTGCTCATGAACATTCCATTAAGGAATGCTAACCTCTGCGCTACGTAGCGGAATTAGTTATCGATATTCGTCTTATAGGTTAGGTTCGGTTATAAAGGTGGTACGGATTTGAATCCGTCCATGGCACTGTCGACAGACACCTAAGCCAGTTGCGCCCTCTAAATATCTAAAAAAAGTAGTCTCAAAAAAAATCGAAGTCAGGAATTCTGTCTTACTCAAAACACCCATTAATGTTTTTCATTTCACGCCCCTAAGTTGTTTGAAGTCTGGTGTCCCCACCTAAGTGAGAAAGTCCGTCAGCCACGAAAGCCGGGCAATGAAATGGGAAATGCTCCTACGTCTCATCTTCTTCCCCACAAGCCCTACACAATCACAATCGCAATCACTTATTCTATACTAATCTATTCTGTATAAGTGCAGTGATTATCTCCTTCTTACTTCCTTTCAGGATTAACCTCGTCTGATTACGATCCGGATCTTCCCATAGGAGTTTTCTAGTCCTTACTCCCCGATTACTGATGGCAGAACTCTGACCTTCACTGCCTAAATCGTCTGTTTTTTTCATTCCCCCTTACTCCGTTATGGCCCGACAGCAAAAGGATACGGTTCATGCCATTCTCAAAGAAGGCTAGCGCCTTTTTTACATTCCAAGACTGTCCGTGACCTCACCATCCTGCTTGCTATAGCCCTGACGTCCTCTGGATAAACAACAACCACCTCAAGTATTCCGTGATTGCCTGGATTTCCTCCTTCAGAACCATATTATGGTCAGGCAGTCGGAAACATATCTCAGTCGCTTGGTCCTCAAAGTTGATCCCCAGGTCCATTCTTTTTTCCAACGTAGTCCTTCAAACTATTGAGGCGTAAGTCAGTATTGATCTAATCACGTTCCTGTTCAGCCAAAGGATTATCCTCGGATTCAGGGTCCATTTCGAGCTTATACATAGTGCATAATATCTGTGAGACTTCTCAAAACGCTCCTGAATGTGGCACTTCCAATTCAGTTTCCTGTACAGGACCACATCTAAGTATTTGAGTTTGCGTGATATTGAATTTGTCTTGGTAATTCTAATTACCATTGCGGTAATCGTGGGCTCAATTACCATCAGAGATTTGCTTGACCAGAAACTTTTATGTAAATCACCCTCTGTGTATTCTTTTCGGTAAGTTCTTCTGTCGATGCCTCTCGCTCTATGATGTCACATGCAACAATTCAATAAAATCAGATAAGAATAGTGTCCAAAGTACTTATAAAGTCAAATTGAAAAATCTATTTTTATAGTAACTTTATCAGTTCGTAGAGAAATTGGGACCAGTATTGGCATGGATGTTGGAAGTAACATCATAGCATGGAAGTCATACAGCCCAACATTTTACGAGCCAGAACCAATTCATTTTCGGCTTGGACAATCAATTCCTCGACTTGACCACAGCCAATTGCTTTCTCTAAAGCTGTGATATCTTTGTTCTGTAAAATTAAAAACAATTTGTCTTTTAGTATTCCTGGAAGTATTCTTATTTAAACTTACGGCTTCCACAGCTTTTGAACGTTGTTGAACAATTTGTTCAGTGTATTTGCGATAGGCGGCATCTTGTGGCATTTTAGCAACGGCCCTTAAGATTTTGCCATACAAAGCTACCGCAGCTAGGCCTACTAAGATCGAAGAACGGGGCTGCCGTTGAGACATACTCGTATATTACATAGTGGCATGATGGATCACCGACGATTGAACATCAGATGGATTTCCAAGTGGGAACGTTATAGTTGATAGAAGATTGGTGGTTCAGTTGTCTACTACAGAAGATTGACAGAAAGGATGGATATTTACAGATAGATTGAAGATGAAGAACGGCACCGGATTTGGTGTTGGCGTCTCTCTCCGCATGCGCAGAGATAGGTTTCTACCGGGTAAATACCCAATAAATACATTTTATGGGAATTTATTTGAATATTTATTTTTTTTACAGATATCTTGGGTATGAAAGCATTATCAGGAATGATAATTCCTATGGCCAAAGGTTATATGAACAAATCATTTCAAGTTAGAATTGCCAGTTTATATAACTGTCTTTCTAACATAATAACTTAAAAGATTTCTTGATATCAGATAACAGATTTTTAGTTGTTGTTGTTGTTGTAGAAGTAGCAGTGTGTGGTACACTGAGCCGGCAGCCCTTTCCGATGAAGGAATTCATCGGGTCAATTCGGTACATACAACCGCCTGCCATGGGATTGCTTTTTTTAGTAGTTTGGCTGTATTGACAATTTCACCCGCTCCGCTGCGCCTTCTTTAACTCTCTAATATTTTTTTAGGTTTGGGACACTTCGCCTTGAATGTGTATATCGAATTCGTGACGCTGTAGCCTAGGACGCTGAACACGTTCAAATCCTGGCGATAACATCGAACAAAATTTAAAGCGGTGGTGATCCCAATATGTAGGTCTGATTTAGGGGTGTTTTCGGTGGTCCCCCAGATACTTAGCCCTGAAAAATAACATAATCGTGCTCTACTCTCAAATACCATTTATTTAAACCTCATATTGTCATTGGTTTAACCTAAAATTGGTTATCAAATCCGTTTTCTAATCTCAAATATCTTTTGAGCCACATATTGACTTTTAGCCACATATTGCCATGGTCGATAAATTTTTACTCTTTGGGGGTTGTTTTGGGGAATGGGAGGTGCCACTCTCTTTAAGACCCAAAGTGTCATGGTGAGCAAATAAGTCCTATAGGGGCGTTGTTATGTCAACCCGAATGTCTATATCAGATTCGTAGTCTACTCTCAATTACCTTTCATTTGGGCCCCATATTTCTATAGTCAGCATACATGTACTGTTTGGGAGGAGTTTTGAGGATGGGACGGCCACAAAGTGACTTGGCCCTAAAAATGTATATCAGATTCGTGTTCTACTCTAATATACAAACACTAAAATACAAATACAGCAAATATAGCATACACGTCATATTTGGATGGTGTTATGAGTGTGAGGTAATCCCATAGACACTTTTTTCCGAATATTGATATAAGATTCATTTATTTACTCCCAAAGACCTGTCATTTGAGCTCCATATTGCAATGGTCGAAAATTTGGCCCCTTTGAGGAGTGTATTGGAGAGGGACGAGCCCCCAAAGACTTGGTCGCACATTTTGATATCGTATTCGTATTCTACTCGCAAATACCTTTCATTTGAGTTCGAATCCGACAAAGGTGTCGGTAGCGGAAGTGTATCCACCTCTTTCGGGAATTTTCCATATGCTTGAGGTGCAATACAAGGAGAGATGTTTAAATTGCTGGAATGACGCGGTAGGCTGTGAGTAGGTGAATAGACTTTGAGATGAACGATCGAAGCGTTATGTTGGCGAACTATTGCCTTTGGCGAAAACGTTTCTGAGCGGCATAAAATGAGTCATTACAGAAGACAACAAGTTAAGTACATATTTTACCCCCAAAGGCATCAGAAATGTGGAAGCCACGGTCGCTCAAAGGTTAGCATGTCTGCCTATGACGCTAAATGAGTGGGTTCGAATCCTGGCTAGAACATCAGAAAACATTTTCAGCGGTGGTATTTCCTCCTTATGCTGGCAACATTTGTGAGGTACGATGCCATTTGGAAAAATGATATGGCAGCCATGTAAAAACTTCTCCCCAAAGAGGTGTCGCACTGCGACACGCCGTTCGCATTTGGCTATAAAAAGCAGTCCCCTTATAATTGAATTTAAACTTGAATTGGACAGCACGCATTGATATGTAAGACATTTGCCCCTTTTCCTTAATGGGATGTTCATAGGTAAATGCTTTGCATTTGCAGGCATATTGATATCTGTCGATGGTTTCATATTACTGACATTCCGGAAGATAGCTTTCATTTCATCCGCCAAAGTATAGCTATATGCCGCAGTTGAAACTGGATACTTGGATCTTTCTTATTTCAGGCATTGGAGGAGCTAAGAGGGGTATATCCAGCCAGACTCAAGGACTTCATGCTGATGTCTAAATGGTATGAGAAGGTACGTTGACGGACTGTCTTTAGTAGAGGAGATGAAATTCGATTTAAACTCTGCGGCTGAAGGAGAGAGAAAACTGAGGAATCACAATGGGCAACACAGGGCCTCAGCGGATGTCAAGGCAATGTTTTGGTATCATTCTCTTCAATCTTACCTAACCGATGGTAAAGAAATCTAGAATCGTTATAAGGTATCCATCATCCCCTACGACTCAAACTGATAGGGCTGCAATAATAAACAATCTCTAATCTAATTACATAGCCTTCTAAATTGACCATGGTAAAGCAAGTAATTTTATAAATGCTCAAATTTCAATAGAACCTACTAAGTGCGATCCAAGGTGGCAAATAATTCAAGTTTTGGCCTCGCCCAAAATTTCGGCCCAATTCAGATTGCATTTGCATTTAAGTTAATTGAATACCACCTGCTATCATGATTTGGAGTGCAATTATCTCTGGGCCATTCAAATGTTGACCATTGAATATTTTTTTCTTTAAAAACTATTACATCATCCCAGACATAATCTTAAACGGAAGACAGAAATATCAAATAACTTTTATTTTTTTCTGTGCAATTATACTCCAAGGGTAGTCCCATTATTAAACATAATAGGCATGAGAAAGCGTAAAATACGTTTTGGCATCGTTTAAACTCGACCAGAAATTATTAAAAGAAATTCGCTTTCAGAGTTGATATTAGAAAAGGCTTTAGTGACAAATCATAAAAATATATACAAGGTAATGCAATAACAAAAAATAGAAAAATAACAGAAATGCACCAAACATCGCTGACCAGCATGACAGGCAAGTCAATTTGTTTAAATATTAAAATTTGCCATTTCATTCGAAATACCAACACTAAAATTAACTCTGAGCCAAATGCTCAGTTACCACCTTACCCTACCTAACTGACTTAGCCAGTCAGTCAGCCAGCCAGCTAGCTAACCATCAAGTCAGTTCGTAACCCAGTGAATAGCTGAACACCTTGCAATTATTGTGAATCGAATTCCGTGTTTAAATATATACCACATAACAAGACCATTATTATTATAGCGGTTGTGGAAATGTAGGTGACTTTCAGGAATGTCTTTTGTCCCCGTGGCTGCATTTGAAACCAATGTTATCTAGCTGATATTATTTTTTTTTTTGTTTGTATGCCCGCCTTCGCTGGACGAGGGAGTAAATTTATTTTGTTATTCTGTTTGCAATAATTTTGAGATATCTATTAAAAGCAAGCAAAATATAAAGTCCAAGTGGAGTATGAATTAACAAGAAAACCAGTTCATTGGACATTTTGGTTTCGAATGACATCCAATTCCGAGGATTAAACTCGTATACATCCTGATCGACAAGGAACAAGCGACAAGCTGAAAAAATTTTCAGCGGTGATTTTTCCCTCCTAATTTCGTTCGTGAGGTACTATGCCATATGAAAACTTCTCTCCAAGGAGGTGTCGCACTGCGCACACACGCCGTTCGGACTGGGCTATAAAAAGGATCCCCCAAATCATTGAGCTTAAACTTAAATCAGACTGCACTCATTGATATGTGAGCAGTTTGCTCCTGTTCCTTGGTGGAAAGTTCATGATCGACAAGGGATAACAGTAAGAACCACACAGGCTGGTGTTTACAGTTATCCTCCGACTTGTGTGATGTTCATCATTATCACGGGAAGCTTAGCTGCAAGCTCCCGGACGTGGCTACAGGGTGCGTATTGTGAACAGCTTCGTATTTATGCGGAGTAGCTACAAAGGGCAGTCAGCGATTTCGAGAAGAGTCTCAGTTCGGGGTCGGATACCATTGGCCCTTGCTTAAATACTGAGTGCCCATGATATTAGAATTGACAAGGCGAGTTTTTGTTGCACTTAAATAACCAATGGCCAACATAAGAGTCTGTTACCAGGTTATGGTTTATGGTATGGTTATTTCATTGAAACATCATCATTATAGGATTTTTTTCAATGGAGAAAATTGCATACAATTTTGTTTTTAGAAAAAAATATTGTTAAATTTTCTCTCTTTCTTGTCCTAAATTTTGTCCATAAACAAAATTTTGTTTTGTGTCAGTGCATAAAATCTTAGCATAATGAAATTCTAAATTTGCCAATGAACATTCCATTTAAAAACATATCAATGAGTGCTGTCCGATTCAAGTTTTAGCACAATTATAAGGGGGCTCCTATTTATAGCCAAGTCCGAACGGACCACACCTCCTTGGAGAGTTTTTACATGCACCTCACATATGTTGCCAGCATTAGAAGGGGAAAACCACCGTTGAAAAATTTTTAACTTGTCCCTTGTCTATCAGGACTCGGCTATAAAAACCGAGTCCGAACTCGGTTGTCCCAGCGCGACAAATCTTTGGGAAGAAGTTTTTACATGGCTAAGTACCTCACAAATGTCTCCAGCAATAGCAGGGGAAAACCACCGCTGAAAAAAATTTCTGATGTTCTCGCCAGGATTCGAACCCAGCCGTCCAGCGTCATATGCGGACATGCTAACCTCTGCGCTACGGTGGCATTCGTGCATAATGCAGGGAATTCAATATTCGGTTTTTGCCAATTTTGGGTTAAGTTTCCTTTTTTGCAAGTCTATCTATTCTTATGGTTGTCAGTTATGAAATATTTCAAGCTTATGTGGTATTTTCTATAATTTTTGCACTATAAGTGTCAGATATTATGCATAAAAGTAGTCTATATGTGGATAACTATTATGGACTACGACATTCATATGCAGCTTGACAACATTCGCATGTGATAATGTCAAAAAAAAAACAAGTAAAAGCTCATTTAGAGCGGCCTGGTCGAATTTTATGTACCCTCCGTAGGGATCACATTTGACATGTTCTTTAAAAGAGTTTTTCAAATATATAGGAGATGCATTCAAAGACATGTATATTCCATATTTGTTATGACTATTAGAAGTCTATTAGAAAATACCACATTCAAAATTACAGCCAACTAATGGCGCCCCCCTAAACAATCCATGTCAAATTTTGTGCAGATCGGTTGAAGATTGTAGTTACTACACAAATTTAAGTTAAAATCGGGCGATACAGCGTTGCAAACAAATGTACAAACTAATAATGCCCTGTACCACAGTGGTGGTGTCGGGTATAAACAGGTTGTCAAATGGCTTAACACAACCCACTATCCCAAATTTCAACGAAATCGGTCAATAAATGCGCCATTTATGGCCCAAGACCCTAAAGCGGTCTATACAGGGTGGCTGATGAATATTGCTACAATGATGAATATTGCTACATTTTTTTTTCGGTGTATGGAATACATTTTTCTTTTATTCATGTTAAATTAAATTATTAAATTAATTATTAAATTATTATTAATTAAATTAATTAATTAATTAATTAAATTAATTATTAAATTATTATTATTAAATAGAAAAAAAGTTATTACATTTTTTTTTGGTAGCGGCTTTCATCAGCCACCCTGTACAACAGGTTCAGAGAACATGTTGTCTTGGAATAGGTGGAGCGATGAGGATCACGCCCACTAGGGCACTGGAGACTATTCTAGATATCCGGCCCATTGACATAAAGATTATGTGTGAAGCAGCCACTGCGGCTATGAGACTTAAGGCGATGGGAGAATGGTTTGAGGAAGGGAGCCGCTCATACCATCGCGGTATAATCGAGGCGACGATAGGAAACCTGGAAGGAAGTGAAGAAGTTTCCGATCGGATACCTACGTTGAACCTTGAAGTAGAGTGCGAGGCACTGCTGCCATCGGCACAATCTTGGATTGACGGAACCCTAGAATTGCTATTTGGAAGATCATGTTACACGGATGGATCAAAGCTAGAGGACAGAGTGGGCCTGGGGGTCTACATTAAGAACCCAGGGACTGAGTTCTGTTTAAGACTGCCTGACCATAATACGGTCCTGCAGGCGGAGATCCGGGCAATCACGGAATGCGTGAAGTGGTGTGGTGCTAACGCGAGGACGTCGTGTGTGAACATTTTTACCGACAGTAAAATTGCCTTAAGGGCAATAACAACCAGGACGGTAAGGTCACAAACAAACTTGCAGTGTAAGAAGGAGATTAACGCTTTCCCTGAGTATGGGAAAATCCGCATCGTTTGGTTACGGGGTCATAACGGAGTAATGGGAAAAGAAATAGCAGACGATTTGGTGGTAAAGGCTAGAGGACTGCCATCAATAAACTTGGTTAACCCGAAGCCTTTCGGGTCGACGCAGTCCGAGTTTAGGGAGTGGGCGACAAATGCGCATGCAACATTGTGGAACAGCGAAATGGTCAGTAGGACGGCGAAAATCCTATGGGGGGATCTAGATTGTGAGAAGACGAGGCTATTACTGAAAGGAAGCAAGAAGAGGTCAGTAAAGCTATTGGTATCATAACGGGACACATAGGACTACGAGCTCACTTATTTACAATCGGTGCTAGCATGTGTAGGGCATGCGGGGAACACGTTGGAGCATTTCCTTTGTCATTGCCCGGTTTTCGCGTCCAACAGATACCGGTTCTTAGGTGGAGACACAATAACAGACATAAACCAACTTAGGGGAGTGGTATTGAAAACAATTAAGGATTTTGTAAGTAGCACGGAATTCCTAACTTGAAATTTTCTTTTTGGAGGTTACTTTATAGTTTTCAGAGCGCACAACATGCCGATTACTGGCTTAGGTGCATGTCCATAGTGGCATGGGGCGGATTAATATCTGCACCCTCTTTTCAACCTAACCTAACTTAGGTCTCAGATCAACATTTCGATCTGTTACTAACAGAACAACGAAATTAGTTTACCGCATCCTATGGTGGAGGGTATAAAAATCCGAATAAAAATTACTAAAAACTGAATTAAACATATTTAAATTTTTTGTGCTCATAATACAGGTTTTGCTTGTTATATTATGATTTTATTCTTTTTATTTGAAATTATTGCTAAATTGAGTTAAGATTCATTAGTTTGCATGTGAAAGTGTGTGTGTGATCTAGAATATTCCTCATTGGTATAAATGGCAATTTTAGAATTTGGAATGGCTTCTAAATTCGGCGAAACACAGTAAAATTCTATTGAATTCACATACGTTATCGTAAACGTTTTAATATCAAACAACAGAATCTAACCACTAATGGTTAAGATTTGAAGTTTGATTGAGTGATCATTAATAACACAACGAAGCTTAAGAAGTGAATGCGAAGAAATTTTATATTCAAAGGAAGAAGTATAACTAGCTGTGGCTTCCATATTCTGAATATCTTGTTTCAAAGAAACAAAAATGGTTTACTTTTTTTTAACAAAAATAATACAATAATAGTTTCGAATTTCGAAACCAAATTTTCAATTTTAAATAAAATTTTCTTTCTTTTTGCTGCCTAGTTCCGCATGTTTGTTGACGACTTGTGTCCACCTGTCACGCTTGTTGGTGTTACATATATATTGCAAGAATATAGCATTTCAGCGAAATCAAAAAAGACTTGCGCCGCAGTTTAATCGGTAAATCGGTTTATATAAAAACTTTATCAGGTTCTGGACCGATTTGGAAAAAAAACCTAGCGTGAATGTTAATGGTCATAAGAGAAGTCAGTGTGCAAACTTATTGCCAAATCAAATAATAATTGCGACCTGCAGCAACTCAAGAAATCAACTAGGAGATCGAGTTTATATGGAAGCTTTATCTAAACATTGACTTAATTTTCCTATTTTAAGCAATTTCCGGCTCTTGAATACCTATGAACATGAAACTAGACAAAGTTACCTTTCAATCGATAGTTCAGGCGAACAGAATTGGGTTCCGAGAAATACGAAGTATTTTTAATTTGGAAATATCTGCTTAATTTCAGTTGAAAATGTCCTCCAATTTTCCTGTGGACTTTTCTACTCTCAATTACCTATTATTTAAACCCCAATAAAAGTCCTGTTTAAGAGTGTGGTGGATTCCCAGAGACTTGGTCCCAAAAGTGGAAGCCAGTTTCGTGCTCTACTCCATTTTTCATTCACTTAGTCTCACAATCAGATTCGCTTTCTACTCTCAAATACCTTTAATTTGATACACATATTGTAGTGATTGGTCTATAAGTCCGTTTAGCGGGTTTGGGGGTGGACGGCCCTCCTAGGCACCCCACTTCAGGTTCTGATAGCAAATTTTTGCTTTTAGGTTAATGTAAGTGTGCCAACAAAATTTCGCTCAAATCGCCCTATAAATCTCCGAGATCTAGTGTTTTAGAAATATATTGTTAAGGCTCGTCTTAGAGTGGGAATGTTTAAAAAATAAAACAGCAAAAACCCGCAACGAAGTCATAACGAAGATAAATGCTGTATGATAAATTTTGACCTCTCTTTCTGATCATGTTGGCATCTCAAAATAAGCGCCATTTACTGGCTGTTTTCAATTGGATCAACTAAATCCATTTGAAAACAGCCAGTAGATGGCGCGAATTTAAATGTTAGTGCGTGGTACTACTTGTTTGGAGTGACTTAACGCCTATAACATTGATCATCATGTGGTAGTTGTCTATAATTTAAATACACATAATTAAATCACACAGTGTAATGTTTGCTCATTATGATTGACTGACTGTTTTGGGGTGAGGTGGTCCGCTAGATGTATGAGCAGAATAAAAATATTAGATTCGCAGTCCACAACCTTATACCTTTAATTTAACCCCATACTCCATCTGCCACTTGAGTATTTACAATATTTGAATGACGCACTCTACTCAAAAATTTCTATCTTATATAGCCTATACCTCCTTTCTGACCATATCGTTAATCTACTCCCGAATACCTTTCATTCGAGTCCCATATTGTCATTATCGTCCAATATGGCTATTTGAAGGGGTTTTGGGGTCGAGGCAGCCCCCTAGGTACTTGCACCCAAATTTTAATAACAAATTTGTATTCTATTCCCGTATACCTTTCATTTGAGTCTTATATTGCCCCGATCGGTGCACATTTATTTTTGGTTGATACTTTTGGGGTAAGGGGGAGAGTCCGCCCCCTAAATAGCCTTTTGCTCCTTCCGGACCACTCTGTCGAAATCACTATAGCGGTCGAACGCGTAAAGCTACCCACTTTAAATTTTGTACGGATACTTAATATTGAAGTATGTTGTTGGGGATTGCACATGGGCCATATCGGTTCAGATTTGGATGTAGCTCCCATAAACCGATCTCCCGATTTGACTTCTTAAGCACTTACAAGCCCTAATTTTTGTCCGATTTGGCTGAAATTGAGCATATACTGTTTTGCTACGACTTCCAACAACTGTGGCAAGTACGGATCAAATCGGTCTATAACCTGATGTGGCTGTTATATAAATCGATCTCCCGATTTGACTTCCTGAGCCCCTGGAAGCCACATTTTTTATTCGATTTGGCTAAAACTTTGCAGAGTGTGGTCTGTTATGACCTCCACCAAGTATGCATAGTACGGTTCAGATCGGTCAATAACCTTATATAGCTCCCATATTAATTTCCCGATTTGACTTCATGAACCTCTGAAAGCAGTAATTTTTGCCAACATAAATCTGTGCCAACATAATATAGCTCTCATATTAACCGATCTCCCGATTTGACTCTTTGAGCCCCCGGAAACCACAAATTTTGTCCGATCACCCGATTTGACTCTGGATGCCGTGATTTTTGTCCGATGTAGCTAAAGTCTTGCAGTTAGTGTTTTGTTATGAATTCCAATTGCTGTCCCTAGTACGGTCAAAATCGGTCTATAATCTGATATAGCTTCCATATAAACCGATCTACCGATTTGACTCTTTGGGCCCCCGGAAGCCAAAATTTTTGTCCGATTTAGCTTAAATTTTGCAGAGAGTGTTCTGTTATGAATTCCAACAACTTTGCGATGTATGGTCCAAATCGGTCTATAACCTGATATAGCTCCCATATAACCGATCTACCGATTTGACTTCTTGAGCACCTGCAAGCCGTAAATTTTGTCCGATTTAGCCATAATTTTGCAGTAAGTGTTTTGTTATGAATCTCAATTGATGTCCCTAGTATGGTTCAAATCGGTCTATAACCTGCTTTAGCTCCCACATAAACCAATCTCGCGATTTGACTTCTTGAGCCCCTGGAAGCCACAATTTTTGTCCGATTTGGGTAAAATTTTGCAGAGTATTCTGTTATGAATTCCAACAACTTTGCGACGTGCGGTCCAAATCCTCCTATAACCTGATATAGCTCCTATATAAACAGATCTGCCGATTTGACTTCTTAAGCACCTGGAAGCCGATATTTTTGTCCAATTTAGCTAAAATTTTGCAGTTAGTATTTTGTTATGAATTCCAATAACTGTGCCATGAACGGTCCAAATCGGTACCTAACCCCGGTTCCCTTTAACTAAATTTAGTTTGTATACATTTTTAGCAGAATCCATGGTGCTGGGTTCCCAAGATTTGGCCCGGCCGAACTTAGCACACTTTTTCTCGTCTTTCTTCATAAATCCAAAAATATCTCAATTGTTGTGTGAAGCTTGCCAAACAAAAAACCCTGATGTGTCGCTGGCCCTAAAAGGGTTAATGCGTGTTTTAATACAAAAGTTATATATTGACTATGTTATGCTACATAGTCGAAACATTTTATGTGCTAACTAGGTATAATTTGAATATTAGAATTTCCATAACAAAGTTTTTAGGCTTAATTCAATTTACATATGTATATATACCACAGTATATGACACGATTATTTGTTTAGAATGTGTGAATTTATGTTTAGACATCAATTAGGAATTTAATGCGGTTTTGTTTTTATTCGCAAAAATAAATTAACTTGTTTTCTTGCAAATGAATTCGATACGTAATAATATTTGAATGTAAAGAAATAATACAATATTTAGTATTATCTTATACCTTGCATCCTAGTTGTATATATAGAGAAATGTTTTGTCAAAAGAATTATTGCTTAACTGCTTCCTAATAAGCTGTCAGCGAGCCCCGTGCCAGGCTACCAAATCTGCAAAGCCAAGCAAAAACCGGCAAATAAGCAAAATATGCTTTTTTTCATTTTCAAGAACAGGTCTGTTTTAGAAGTTTTCTAATAAAAAAAAACCACATCGTGCAGAATGTGGTCATTTCTTGAATTCACACTTTTGTGCTCATGATTAACTCTCTGAGTTCATTAATTCCACTTTTTTTACCATTTCTCGAAATCTGGTCAAACGCATGCAGCGTTTTTAAATCTGGAAAGCAACAACAACAACAAAAAGTAGTAGACCTAGTCTAGGTACCCAGCACACATTCAATGTGAATATTGAAAGCGAAAGCCCCACCGACAAGGTAGGTGGGTTTTTTTTCCATCATTTGTGTGAGTGTGTGCGTTTTTGAATTGTTTATTTAAAAAACGACGAAAACATATGCGAAAAAAGAAGTGTCATATGTGTTATAATATAGCTATGATCGCGTTGAAAAGAGCGCGAAAAAATACACTTTAGCTAACAAAAGCTGGACATGGTCCAGACAAACTCCACACTCGAAATGGTTGCTCGAGAAACTGAAAGTCATTATGACAATATAAGCAAAACTGACTACAATACATGGTGAAAAATCACGTCGCCAAATGTATCTAACCTTCTATCGCAGAAAGTTTAGGGACCACCGAGAATAAATTTACGTTTTAGAAGCTCAATATCTAGATTGCTTTATTCATTCTTCTTCTTTATTCAATACTAAGCGATTTTGAGCGACGAACGGATATACGTGACTTAAAACGGCATGGGGATCAAGACGCCTAGGCATATTTTTCATCTAAAGGTAAGAGAACTATATTTCGAGGTGTTTCGAACCTATTAACTAGAATTTTTATACCCTCCACCATAGGATGGGGGTATACCAATTTTGTCATTCTGTTTGTAACTACTCGAAATATTCGTCAGAGACCCCATAAAATATAAGTCCGTCCGCCTGTCCGTCCGTCCGTCCGTCTGTCTGACGAAAGCGCGCTAACTTTCGAAGGAGTAAAGCTAGCCGCTTAAAATTTTGCTTAAATACTTCTTATTAGTGTAGGTCGGTTGAGATTGTAAATGGGCCATATTGGTCCATGTTTTGATATAGCTGCCACATAAACCGATCTTGGATCTTGACTTCTTGAGCCTCTAGAAGGCGCAATCCTTATCCGATTAGGATGAAATTTTGCACGACGTGTTTTGTTATGATATCCAACAACTATTGGTCGGTCCATAACCTGATATAGCTGCCATATAAACCGATCTTGGGTCTTGACTTCCTGAGCCTCTAGAGGGCGCAATTCTTATCCAATTGGAATGAAATTTTGCACGACGTGTTTTGCTGTGACTTCCAACAATTGTGCTAAATTAGGTTCAAATCGGCCAATAACCTGCTATAGCTGCCATATAAACCGATCTTGGGTGTTGACTTCTTTGGCCTCTAGAAGGCGCAATTCTTATCCTATTGGAATTCAATTTTGTACAACGTGTTTTGTTATGATATCCAACAACTGTGCCAAGTATGGTTCAAATCGGTCCATAACTTGATATATCTGCCATATAAACCGATCTTGGGCCTTGACTTCTTTAGCCTCTAGAAGGCGCAATTCTCATCCGATTGGAACGAAATTTTGCACGACAGGTTTTGCTGTGACTTCCAACAACCGTGTCAAGTATGGTTTAAATCGGTCCATAATCTGATATAGCTGCCATATAAACCGATCTATGGTCTTGACTTCTTGAGCCTCTAGAAGGCGCAATTCTTATCCGATTGGAATGAAATTTCGCACGACGTGTTTCGTTATTACTTCCAACAACTGCTTAGTATGGTTCAAATCGGTTTATAACCTGATATAGCTGCCATATAAACCGATCCTGGATCTTGACTCTTGAGCCTCTAGGGGTCGCAATTCTTATCCGATTGGAATGAAATTTTGCTCGACGTGTTTTGTTATGATACAACTGTACCGAGTATGGTTCAAATCGGTCCATAACCAGATATAGCCGTCATTTAAATCGATCTAGGGTCTTGACTTCTTGAGCGTCTAGAGGTCACAATTAGTATCTAATTTTCCTGAAATTTTGTACGACGGATCCTCTCATGACCATCAACATACGCGTTTATTATGATCTGAATCGGTCTATAGCCTGATACAGATCCCATATAAATCGATCTCCCTATTTTAATTCTTGAGCCACCAAAGGGCGCAATTCTTATTCAAATTAGCTGACATTTTACACAGGTCTCCAACATATAATTTAATTGTGGTCCCAACAGGACCATATCTTGATATCGCTCTAATAGCAGAGTAAATCTTTTCTTTTTATCCTTTTTTTTGGCTAAGAAGTGATGCCGGGAAAAGATCTCTACAAATGCGATCCATGGTGAAGGGTATATAAAACTCAGCTTGGTCGAACTTAGCACGCTTTTACTTGTTTTTGTTTTTTAATTTAAAAGAGAAAAGTGATTTTAAGTCACATAACTTGTATGAAAAACAAAATTTCCTCCGCGAAAAGTAATTTTAAGAAATTCTTATTTAAGTATACAAAATAGTTTTTCATTGTGTACTTACAAGCATATACTCACTTAGACATGGTCATACAGCCGCCACATTCTGGACATATGCATCAGTGCCACACAAAAAGGCCAAATAAACTGAAAAATTCCTTTCCCCCTTTTTGCGATCCCCTTCTGAAATAGGTTGACTTTTCAAACTGATTGGGGCTAAAGGGGTGGACAGAAATAAAATATGTATCCATGCAATATTATGTATGTTTTTACAAAACGAGAGCAAAAATGGGCGGGAGAAAAAACTTAATTTACCATCACCTTTTAAAAGACCACTGAGCTACTACTATGAAGTGCAAACAAGACCGCAAGATGGAAATGATAGTACGAACGAAGTATCTGGGGCTTACAGACGCCAATGTGTTATTTACTACCACCTACCTACGCTACCATTGCACTCTATGTTGTCAGGTATGACAATAAAACATACTTCTCGCCCAAACAACTGCCAAGCAATTGGACATTATGACACAGTGAAATGGAATTTATAAAAAAAAATAAAAGAAGATATAAAAAGTAATAACGTGTCGTGCTTCCCATCGTGACGGACCAACTTTCAGAATTTTTATTAAAGAATCTTCCAAGGAGAGATGATTTGGCCTAGAGGTATCCCCTTCCACAAAGCTGCAAAATTTCAGCCAAATCGGATAAGAATTTCGCCCTCTAGTGGCTCAAGTCAAGATTCAAGATTGATTTATATGGCACCTATATAAAAACATGGACCGATATGGCTCATTTACAATCTGAATCAGCCTGCACTAATAGGAAATATTTGTGCAAAATTTCAAGCGCCTAGCTTTATTTCTTCCAATGTTAGGTTAGGTTGAAACGAGGGTAGGGATTAATTAAACCGGCTTGTTGTGCCCTCTAAATACTAAAAAGTTACCTAGATAGAAAAAGAAAAATCTAAGTTAGGAATTCCGTTATTTTCCATGCCACGCCCCTAAGTATTGGTATTGTATCCCCACCTAAGTGCCCGTATCTGTTAGCCGTGAAAGCCCGGCAATGACTTAAGAAATGCTCCAACGTCTCATCATCTTCCTCGTATACCCTACACATGCTATCACTTGCCGCACCGATTTTATATAGGTGAGCTCGTAGTCCTATGCCGTGTTGCCACTCAAGAAAATTAATTTCTACCAAATTAAAGAAAAAACCTCCCAAATGTGAACAAAACCTACCAAAGACAAAAAATGGGTATGTGTTTTTACATCAACCAACGAAGAGTTGGCGGTTTTGCCATTCCATTTGCTACACATCAAATTATAAATTGTCTACCCTTTAAAATATACATCCTAGATCGTCGTATTCATAGACGATCTAGACAAATTTTGAGGTTTCCATCTAAATGAGACCAGTAATTGAATAACAATTAAATGATTAAATGATTAATGTTCACTACCTTGAACACTTTCCCATTCCATAACCAATTCTCAATTCATCCAAAGTACCATTATTTTTAATTTTTGTCGAAGTTTAAGATTTCCATAGGAAATTAGGAGCTAAATAACCAACAGTTCTCATTTTTTCGGTGACTACTGTCAAATATATAGAAATTGGTGAGAATCAACCTACTCACAGCTTCTGCAAAAGTCGTTGCTGGCAACTTTCAGTCTGTCAGCATGTGTTCCGATCAGACAGTGACCTGTCATGAGGGACACAATGACTGAGACGTCTATTCTAGCCAATGACAGCAAAGTGGTAGACCTCTTCAAGTCTAGATTAGGCTACATAGTTTTGGAATGCTCACAGCCCCCTCATTGTGAACATCTATCATTCGTTGTCCCTCTGGACTGGTCCTAAAAACTTAGCTTACATGTCGCTAGAGGCATACCCGCAGATTCGAGTATCACTGGAGTGTGCAAGTTTGTTCATAGTCTCGCAAGCTCGTCTGCTTTACAATTCCCTGGGATATCTCTGTGACCCGGCCCCCAGAACAGGTGAATTTTGAACTGTTTAACTATCTCGTTGGTAGATCTGCGACAGTCGAGGGCGGTTTTTGTATTCAGGAATGCGTTCTCCAGGGATTTAATGGCTGCTTGGATGTCTGAGAAGATATTACTGCAAATCGTCGTAATGACATTATATCATAGCCATTCCACCACTTCCTTAATTGCAAGGATCTCCGCGTGATACACACTGCAGTGATCGGATAACCTTTTCGATATGACCAGTCTTTAGAGTACACCGCAAAGCCCACCTGGTCGTGGGTCGTACGGAACCATCCGTATAGAAAGTCTATGTAACTTTTGTTACCAGGGATATCGAAGTTCCATTCGGTTCTATCAGGAATAGTGGTACAATACTTTTTATTGAAAAGACAGACAGACATAGCTTATTAAATTAAAAATATATTTTCTTTTTTCATCGCAGTTTTACATAATGCACATATAATTATTGTCGGGGGTGTCTTTATATAGCACCATTTATACCGATCTCCCGATAAGAAATCATGAGTTCAAAAAAGATTTATTTTTGCCCCAATTTCGACCGTTTGAATTTGGAAAAAGCGATCTTCCGATTTAGGGGTTTGAGCCCAAAACTACAATGAGTTGCATGGACTTCTTAACATTTAAGTTTATACAAGATCTGACCACATTTGTATGCAGATACCATAAGGTCATGTTTTTCTATTGAAGGCATTAAATGTACAAAAGCCGCATTTCTTCTCTTAAAATTTACAGCCGTTATCAAAACTTTTTCCTAAAATTTGAAGCAGTGAAACCCCTCAGACCATTATTTGGCCGCTCGACATCCAAGTGTTTATTCTGCACCCTTAACGGAAACACAGAAGTGAACTAATTTTGTGTTATCCCCGGTAATTTTTTCAGTAATATCTTGATATTCATGTGATGTAGAAACCTTCCAAATATTGAGGTCAGCCTACCAATCTACCAAAAACGGCAGCACTGGTCCTATATGTTCCGTTATGATACTGAAAGCTATACTGACCTCTTCTCACTAGCCTCATCTTCTCACGATCTGGATTTTCGTCATCCTACCGACCGTTTCGCTGTTCCACAGGGTTGCTTGCTTCGTCGCCCACGCCTTTAACTCGGTCTACGTCGACCCGAAATACTTTGGGTTAACCTAGTTTAATACCGGCAGTTATCTGGCCTTCACTTCCAAGTCGTCTGCTTTCTCATTCCCAGTTACTCCGCACGGTCCAGATGTCTCAATATGAGGATTTTTGCATACCATAGTCTTCCCAATCTTGAAAAAGACAGCCTTGCTCCCGTTGTGCTTCATGTATTTAGGCTTAGCAAAACTTGGTACGGAGAATTGATCAATGCCAACCACAAGGAGAGTTCCTTTCTCCTTCTCCTCCCTGTGGAAGACCTCCCATTTCACCGGACCAAACCTTGGTTTTGCTTTGCCAGGAATCCCAACATGCGTTCCGCTACAAATTTACTGCCCCATTTCTTGATGAAGACCTTCGCCTTTGTGAGCTGGGGGATGACCATCTTTCTCACCAGGTCGAACTTTGCGCCCTCCCAGGGAAAGTGGATACCTCTGACGAGCTGTTTGAAGATACATTCCGGCATACAATACATTCCGCAGACACAAAATGCAGCTTAAAAATGTCCCCTTTATACTCGCAGTTCATCATTTGTATGAGTGGACCCTCTACAGAGTTCCACAAATGTACGAAAATCCGCTCGTTAACCAGATCCTCCACTTGGGACCGATGACATGGTGCAATTCTACCGGATGTACTGCCGATATTGATCACTTACCCCTGCCGTCATTCCGCTGCCCACATCTCTCGATTGGGGTGCGATGACTCTTTCATTGACACTATCGCTGTCTGAATCCGAGTCGGAAACACCACCTTTACTTAAACGCTGGGGACGAAATGTGCATCCCATGGTTTATCCCTCTCTTTCTCATTTATTTGTCTGACGACTAGTTGTACATTTCTCTCGATTACAGGTGCCAAGGCACCCACACCTATAGGAGGAGAGGACAGTAGTAGTACTAAGGTCTGAGGCCACCACCGCAGCTGTGGAGTCCATTTTTAGCCTACACCCAAAAGGCTTAAAAATTGTTCGTAATAGTTACTACCTATTCCGAGATACGGATATTTTTCTTTGAGGAGCGTAATGAAAATACGTCCGCTCCACTCAACGGCTACTTATACTTCTTCCAATGTTAGAGTGCTTTCCACAGACAGACGGATGGATGGATAGATGGAGGCACATAGCTAGATCGATTTAAAATTTCGGGACGACCGAGAATATATATACTTTATGGTCTAAACCCAATATTTCGATGTGTCATAAACGGAATGAAGAAAGAAACCGGAAAGAAAATACTCGAATAAAACTCATGACTTTATATAAGCGGTGTTGCTATTTCGAGTTCAATAGAAATAAGGATAAGATATTTATCAATGACGGTGGGTATACAAAGTTTTGCTGGGTCATTTTTTTTCTAACATTAATTATGGATGCAATATATTGTCTTCAACTAAAACATGAAGTGCTACTGAACTTTTCCAAATTCTGCTAATGCAAATTTCTTTTCTTCCTTAACCAGGTGTGCCCATTGTGCAAAGTCTACGTCAACAAGATTGGGTAGAGTGTTTATACAATTTCTGTTGAGCTACTTTAAACACTATGAAATGGAATAAAAACAAAAATTAAGAGTAAGAAACAAAAAAAAACAGAACTGGCCAACATCAATTTCAGTTTGTAGACAAACAATCTGCTATGACTACTGCTATGGGCAGCCGCAGCAACAGCATAGTAGTTGATGCATTTATTATAACACATTAAGAGCATAAAGGCAACAAAAAACGTAAAACGTCAACAGCAGCATAGCATCAGCAGCAGCAAACTTCAATATCAGAGCAGGCTAAAATCACCAATAGTTCCCATTAAAATCAGACTAAATTAAATTGGAATTCAATACTCTTCCTGCATTCCGAAACCTTGAATCATTATTTTATGTCTTTTTTTTCTACTGTTGTAGTTGTTTTTGTCGTTTGGTCTTCGTTAACACAGGCTCTACGTAATTTGATCACTATGCATATGCAGCTCTTTTTGTCAACCTTTCGATTATTTTTCAATTTAAGCTTCATGTTGCAATAATTGTATACAAGAACTGCATGCATGCACACATGCGGTCTGAAGGACATTTGGGGTGACAGGACTAGGTGAAAGGTTGAAATGATTTTGTCTTTTTTTTTTGCCAGCCATGCAAAACAAGGACTTGTTTTAATGGATGCATAATCAGGAAATATTAATAAAATTTCAAGAGTATTATAAATTTTGTATACACACGTCACACAAATTGTTGGTGATTTATTTGTGGGGAGTGGAAGATTTATTTTCTCTTGTCTCTCAGTGACTACTACTATTTCTACTGGCTGACCTTTGCAATAAATCGAAAAAATTTCAATGAAATGTGATAGAGACAACAAAAGAGGCTTGGTAAGTTGTCAGAGGAGACTATTAGTATTAAAAGGAATTTTTAACTGGAAAACGTAGGAATGACGTCTGCAGCAAAAAATATATTTTATGCTGTAGTGAATGAGTATATATGAAATAGAAGCTGGAAGAAACTTAAGTATAACTTTTGTGAGTAGATTATTACCTTATTAATGAATCTGTTGTTCTAGTATGAGAGTTAGACCTGAAAAAAAAATATGTGTGAAAGGCATTAGAATTGAAGATTTCTTAAAAGAAAAAAAGAAAACGGTATTATAAAAAAATAAATTATAGAATAATTACTTACGTATAAAAATGCAAAAAAAAATCGACAACAGAGACAATAGAGAATAACAAACACTGCTTTTAAGGTACATTTTTTTTTTTAAGTTGAAATGTCAACAAAATTTTCGAAAAACTTGAAATTATGACAAAATCCCCTATAGAAATAAAATTTTGACCAAAATGTGCTAACGAAATTAAATTTTAACTAAATTCCCAATAAAAATAAAATTTGTAAGAAATTTTCTATGTAATGAAATTTTACAAATTTTCTAGAGAAATGCAAATTTTGACAAAAAAAAAATGAAATTTTGACCAAATTTTCTTAAATTTTGAGAAAATTTCTTATAGAAATGAAATTTTAAGAAAATCTTATATATAACAAGTAAGAGCGTGCTAAGTTCGGCCGGGTCGAATCTTATATACCCACCACCATGGATCGCATCTGTCGAGTTCTTTGCGCAGTTTCTCTTTTTAGGCAAACAAAGAATAATGAATATGGACGGAGGAGGAGGAGGAGGAGCTTTATCAAGATCGGTTTATATGGAGGCTGTGTCAAGCTATCGACCGATTTAGACCATATTGCACACGTATGTTGAAGGCCATGGGAGAAGCCGTCCGATTTTCTTGAAATTTTCACCGATGGTGCATAAATATCTCATGGTGGAAATATGATATTACACTTTTTGATATCTGAAGGGGGTTGGACCCTCCCCCTTTCCCTAATTGTAAGAAATGACAGATCTCGGAGATGTGTGGTGCGATTTAAGCGAAATTTTGTGTGCTCTCATATATTACCCTAAAAAAAAATTTGGTATTCAAATTTAGGATGGGGTACCTAGGGGGCCTCCCCACCCTTAAACCTACCAAACATATATTTAGACCAATCATGACAATATGGGACTCAAATGAAAGGTATTAAGGATAAGAAAACGTATCTTATATCCAATTGTCGGACCAAGTATTAGAGGGACCACCCCAACCCCCAAAACACCCCTAAATCGGACATATTTACCCACCACGGCAATATGGGACTCAAATGAAAGGTATTTACGAATAGAATTCGAACCTGCGGACAGGACTTATTTACTGACCACGGGAATATGGGGCTTAAATAAAAGGTAATTAAGTGTAGAATACGAATCTGATACCCAAATATAGGACAAAGTATTTGGGGGCCGCCTCTCCCCAAAAGCATCAAAAAAATAGGACAAATTTACGACCATAGCATGAAGGGTATTTGGGAGTAAACCACGAATCAGTTTTCAATATTCGGGAAAAGTGTCTATGGGGCCACCCCACTCCCATAACACCACCCAATAGGAAGTATTTGCTGACTATTGCAATATGAGGCTCGAATAAGAGGGTTTTTAGAGAAAAACACGAATCCGATATATTTTTTTTAAAGGCCAACTCACTGAGTGGCCGCCCTTCCCCCAAAACACCCCCCAAGCCGGTCATGTGTGCCGACTATAGAAATATGGGGCTCAAATTAAAGGTATTTAGAAGTAGACCACGTATCCGATATCATTATTAGAGACCAAATTTCTAGGGGACGTTCCACCACCATAACAACCCCCAAATAGGACGTATTTGCTCATTAAAACAATTTAGGTCTTAAAGAGAGTGGAACTAAATATTTATAGTTTTTAGGGCTAATACCTCAAACCGGATATATTTTCAATAAGGAGTTTAAATGGGATTAGAAAACGAATTTGATATCCAATGTTGAGGACAATAGCAATATGGGGTTCAAACAAATTATATAAAGATATATGAGAATAGAGCACGTTGATGATATATTTTCCGGGCTTAGTGTTTGGGAGACAGCCCCAGTCCCCAAAACACCCCTAAACCGGGCATATTTACCGACCCTGTCAATGTGGAGCTTAAATGAAAGGTAATGGGGGGTAGAGCAAGAATTAATACCCACTTTCGGGATCAAATTCCCGGGGGTCCACCCCTATCCAAAAATACCCCACAAACGGCTATTTTTTACTGACCATAGCAATATGGGGCCCAAATAAAGGTATTTGGGAGTAGAATACGAATTCGATATACAAACGAGGACCATGTATTAAGGGCATTAGCCCTTCCCCTAAACACCACCCAAGGGTAAAAATTTTTCGACCATGCCTAAATGTGGCTCAAATGAAAGGTATTTGAGATTAGAAAACGAATTTGATAACTAATTTTGGGGCCACGTGTTTGGGGGACGCCTCATCGTACAAACTCCCCTTAAACCAATGGCAATAGGGGGTTTAAATAAATGGTATTTGAGAGAAGAGCACGATGCAGATATTTTTCAGGACCGACTGTCTGGGGGACCACCTCAGCCCCGAAAACAACCCTAAATCAGACATCATGAGAATATCGGGCTGAAACAAATTATTTCAAGAATGAAGTATTTGCATTTTAATTTGCATATTATGGGCATGAAATGGCAGATCGGTCTATATGGCAAATGCAAATTTGCCCATGAACATTCCATTAACGAACAGTGGCAAACTTCTCACATATCAATGAGTGGAGTCCAATTCAAGTTAAAGCTTAATGATAAGTGGCTTCCTTTTTATAGCCGAGTTCGAACGGCGTGCCGCACTGCAACATCTCTTTGGGCATAGTACCTCAGAAATGTCGCCAGCATTAAGGAGGGGATAACCACCGCTGAAAATTATTTTGTAATGTTCTTGCCAGGACTCGAATCCAGGCGTTCAGCGTTGTAGGTGGACATGCTAGCCTCTCCGCTACGGTGGCCTCGCGGTCAATATAGCAGCCATATATAAATACAGTCTTATCTGAACCATAATCGACTTAAGACGCTAAATCGGCAGGTCGGTCTATGTGGCAGCTATACTCAAATATAGTTCGAAAAGGCCCAAATATAGTCTGAATTGGATATTTCGATGTGATGCAAACGGAATGACTATTCGTTCGATGTGAGAATCACAATTTTTGTACATTTAACCAGATTTATTTTTCTTTGATGATATGAGGATGTGGCTGTACCAGGCCCATCAGTTTGGAGTCAAATTCGTTGGTTTGAGCTTAATATAACAATTTTTTAAAATTTATATACAATATAACCACAACTTGTAACAGTGAGTATATCAATCACAACATTGATTGATGTAATAGCGTAATGTCTAAATGTTGTATTAGTCATAACCATGCATTCTGTCATTAGTTTTTGCTTTGTATTCCTACAGCATGATCACATCAGCCATATGCTTATTAAATATGGTTCAACATCCAAATAGCCAGTGCACATTATGAACGCTAATTTGTAACAAGGTAAATGTCAATATAGTCGGTCTATGGATTCGAAGATCAAAATTTCATAGACATGCAATCCTTTTTAAAAAGCCTCTAGAAAAAGAGTCTCTTTAAAATCCGCCACTGATATCAAGCATTCAATGCCATTGCTGATAGTTTGATTTAATACCAGCAAATCAGCACCAACTTCACCATCGCCATCCATTCAGCATATGCGCCAAAGTGGTAGCAGTGAATGTGGGGCCTGTTTTTAGGTCGATCAATACCAGTTGGGACGGTATTCCACTATTCGGCCGTTCGACTGACTGTTCCATTCAAGCACTGCGAGTGTGTGTGATTATGTGCAGCACCGCACGACATCAATGGGTGTTGGCGCTTGATCTTTCCCAAAGGTTACTACCACCAAACGAATTGATTGCAATACGTTTGAGGTCTTTCTTTCGTTCAATCGCTGATTCTGTGCATTAAAATGTAATGCGTCCGTCCATTTGTGGGGCCATTTAATATTTATGCAAAGCATTGGAGCGTCCAGCAGCAGCAGCAGCAGAGAAGACGCTGTCTGATGTTGTCGCCGTATGAACAGTCAACAGCCAGAGCCACTATGTCAAATCATTTATCTTGGCTTCAACTTTTATCGTGTTGACCATCACTTTGAATTGATGTTTTCGTCCATCGCGATGTGATGTGTTTTAGTTGAAGCTTTTCTTCACCTCTATCTGGTGTGAATTGAACAGTCTGCCCCAAAGCTTCCCTGTTTCCTCGTTTGAGTGGTAGTGGTGCGACAGCGACGACAGTAGTTGCCTCAGCTGGAGTTGCATTCAGCCGTTGAAGTGTCATTAATTTTAGTAAGCGACCAACCATTTGCCATTGCGATTTGCAATGTTTTTCTTTTTCAATGTCCGTCTGTCGTTGGTATGTTTGCCATTGTTGTGCAATTATGAAAGATTATGGCGTAGTGGTGATTGGCTTGACTGATTGTTATACATATATCGATTGTCGTCTATCGATGAGGATTATTTTGCAGACTATTTTTTTATAGTCTTTGTCTGCACTGCTCTGCATGGTGTATGCCGTCATGTCGCATTTCTATTTTGTTTGTTTTTTTTTTGTGATTTCACATTGATTTACTATAAATCTTGACCTCGGATTGAAATGTGTTGCTAAAAGGCGAATTAAATGTGATTACATGGTGTCGACATTGCTTGCTTGTTTTTGCAAATTGTTCATTCATATGACTATAGGGTCGTCGCTCTACATAGTGTATGGAGTCATAAATTGCACAGCAGAAGGTCAAAGAAGATAATTCTTACAAAACAAAATGAATGCAAACCGTGTTTTGTAGAATTAATTAAAAGAAAATCAACGATTGATAACGTATTCCATGAGATTCAAAATTAGATTACGATATATTGGGTTGCCCAAAAAGTAATTGCGGATTTTTTAAAAGAAAGTAAATGCATTTTTAATAAAACTTAGAATGAACTTTAATCAAATATACTTTTTTACACTTTTTTTCTAAAGCAAGCTAAAAGTAACAGCTGATTACTGACAGAAGAAAGAATGCAATTACAGAGTCACAAGCTGTGAAAAAATTTGTCAACGCCGACTATATGAAAAATCCGCAATTACTTTTTGGGCAACCCAATAATAAAAATATATAAGGAGAAAATAAAGTACAGTAAAAACACACTAACCTAGCGATGATGACACACGCAAACGAAAAAGGACCTCGATGTGCGTATCTGCACCTGGAATGTCCAGACTCTTTATAGAGAAGGTGCAGTATACGCACTGGCGGATGTAAAGGGTGATTTTTTTGTGGTTAGGATTTTCATGCATTAGTATTTGACAGATCACGTGGGATTTCAGACATGGTGTCAAAGAGAAAGATGCTCAGTATGCTTTGACATTTCATCATGAATAGACTTACTAACGAACGGCAGAAGCCGTTCAAGAACTGCCCATGCATCCCGAAAAATGCACTGTTTGGTGTGGTTTGTACGCTGGTGGAATCATTGGACCGTATTTTTTCAAAGATGCTGTTGGACGCAACGTTACGGTGAATGAACACATTTCGAACCGAACACTGATTTTGGTAATAAAATTCAATGATTTGCAAGCGTTGCTCGTTAGTAAGTCTATTCATGATGAAATGTCAAAGCATACTGAGCATCTTTCTCTTTGACACCATGTCTGAAATCCCACGTGATCTGTCAAATACTAATGCATGAAAATCCTAACCTCAAAAAAATCACCCTTTATTGGAGAAGCACAAGGCAGATATTAACGCCTTACACAAAGTGCGATGGACCGGTGGACAGAACAGTGATGAACTATATTATAGCTGCCATGACACAAGACATGCATTTGGCTGTGGATTTGTGGTTAGTCGGAGACTGAAACACCTTGTCTCAATCTTTACTCTGGTGGAAAGTGAAAATCGGGAGATATATATATATGAAAGCTATTTCTAAAACTAAACAAACTTCTATGCAATTCGTCAGTCATCAGAAGAGTTATAAGAGAAATCTTCGTGCCAAATTATGTAAAGATCTGTAAACAAATTTCTTAATTGTTGAGTATTATTCAAAATCTAACTAAAATATATATGGTAGCTATATCTAACTCTGAACCGATCACTATTAAATTCAATAACAATACCGGGAGTCATAAGGGAATTATTTGTTCCAATTTTTTTGTGAATCGGTTAACAAATGACCGAATTATCGTCCAAATCGGACGAACATATATATGGGAGCTAAATCTAACACTGAACCGATTTCTATGAAATTCACCAATAATGTCAAAACTTATAAGAGAACTCCTTGTACAAGATTTCGTGAGAATCGGTTTACAAATGACGCTACAGTCGCAATTTTGGTCCAAATCGGACAAACATATATATGGGAGCTATATCCAAATCTTCCAAATTCAATAGGCTTCGTCTCTGGGCGCAAGAAAATTCGTGTGCCAAATTTTAAGATGATCGGTTGAAAATTGCGATATGTACTTTGTACACAAATTAACATAGACAGACGGACAGACAGGCGGACAAACAAACGGACATATCTAAATCGAATCAGAAAGTGATTCTGAATCGATTTATCTCTCTTCCCTCTGGGTGTTACAAACAAATGCACTAAGTTATAATACCCTGTACCACAGTAGGGGTGTAGGGTATAAATATTTACAAACCCACATGGATGTCACCCGATCAAAACACGAGGAACCAAATTGATCATGGTGTGGTAGATGGAAGGCATTCATCCAGCGTGTAAGATATACGATCGATCCATAGAGCGAATATAGATTCCATAACATAGGACCATAAGTTAATTGAATGTTGAAGACCATAGTAGTAGTCGTTGGGCAATATTTCAGTCCATTCGGATAAGAATTGTGCTTTGTAGGGACTCAAGAAGCATAAACGGGAGATCGGTTTATATTGGAGCTGTATCAGGTTGTAGATCGATTAAGACCATATGGGATATGTATGTTAAAGGTCAGGGTAAAAGCCGTTGTAAAAAACTTCAGCAAAATCGGCCTCTGGAGGCTCAGGAAGGCAAGATCCCAGATCGATTTATATGGCAGCTATATCAGGTTATGTAACGATTTAAACCATACTAAACATAGCTATTGGAAGTAATAACAAACAACTTCATGCACAATTTCAACCAAATCGGATAAGAATTGCACCCTCTAGTGGCTCAAGAAGTCAAGATCCAAGATCGGTTTATATGGTAGATAAATCAGGTTATGGACAGATTTGACCCGTACTTGGCACTGTTGTTGGAAGTCATAACAAACAACTTCATGCAACATTTCAGCCAAATCGGATGAGAATTGGCACTGTTGTTGGAAGTCATAACAAACAACTTCATGCAACATTTCAGCCTCATTTCTTATTGGCTCAAGAAGTCAAGATCCAAGATCGGTATATATGGCATCATTATCAGGTTATCGCCCGATTTGAACCATACTAAACACAGTGGTTGGAAGTCATAACAAAAAACTTCGTGCAAAATTTCAGCCAAATTGGGCAAAAATTGCGGCTAGTAAGGTAAGGAAGTCAAAATGGGAGATCGATTTATATGGGAGCTATATCAGGGTATCGACCGATTTGGACCGTAATTGACACAGTCGTGGGAAGTCATAACAGAACACTACATGGAAAATTTCAGCAAAATCGGATGGAAACTATGGCTTCCAGGGGTTCAAGAAGTCAAATCGAAAGATCGATTTATAATGACTCATATCCAAATCTGAACCGATATGGTCCGTTTGCACTCCCCAATAACCTACATTAATATTAAGTATCTGCGCAAAATTTCGAGCTGCTAGCTTCACGCGTTCGACCGCTATCGTGATTTCGACAGACGGGCGGACATATCTAAATCGACTCAGGATGTCGAGAGGATCAAGAATATTTATACTTTATGGGGTCCTAGATCAATATCTCGAGGCGTTACACAGGGAATGACTAGATTAGTACATCCCCATCCCATGGTAGTGGCTATAAAAAATTCAAGAGACCAAAGAGATAAATAAAAGAAACAATTAATTTTTTCGTGTAACAAATCATCTTTAAAGGTAAACGAAAACTGTTTGGCTTAAAAAATATTTAAAGATTTTGCATATAAGAGCTGTTTTTTACCACATACGTGGTTCTTAACAGAAAATGACGTTTAATATAAAAAGTTGCAAATTCACGACTAACGTTCATCACTGGAGTGAAATGGTGCACACTTAAATAACTATAAAGAAACGCTTTATTTGTATACCCACCACCGAAGGATGGGGGTATATTCATTTTGTAATTCCGCTTGCACCACATCGAAATGTCCGTTTCTGACCCTATTCTTGATCGTCGTAAAAATCTAAGACGATCTAGCCATGTCCGTCCATCCGTCTTACTATCGAAATCACGCTACACTGTTCAAAAATTAAGATATTCGGCTGAAACTTTGCACAGGTTCTTTCTATGTCCATAGGCAGATTAAGTTCGAAGATGACCTATATCGGACTATATCTTTATAAAGCCCTCATATAGACCGATCTGCCGATTTAGGGTCTTAGGACCATAAAGGCCACATTTGTTATCCGATTTTGCTGAAAAATTTGAGACAGTGATTTGGGTTGGGCCCTTCGATATCCTTCTTCAACCAGTGGATGGTCAAGATTGGTTCAGATTGGGATATAGCTGCCATATGGACCGATCTATCGATTTAAGGTTTTGGACCCATAAAAGACGCATTTATTGTCCGATTTCACCAAAATTTAGGATAGTGAGGTGCGTTAGGTTCTTCACATTCTTCTTTAATTTGGCTCTGATCGGTTCAGATTTGGATATATCTGCCATATAGACCAATCCCTCGATTTAAGGATTTGGGCCCACAAAATCCGATTTCGCTGAAATTTGACAAATTGACTTATGTTAGGCTCTTCGACATCCGCGTCGTATTTGGTTTAGAACGGTCTATGTTTGGATACAGCTACCAAAAAGACCAATATTTTTTTCTAAGAAATTGAACAACGACTTGTACTTGCCGAATTTGGTCCAAATCGGCCCATATTTTAATATAGCTGCTACGGGGGCATAAATTATGCACTTTCTGCATATTGCAAAACTACTGCTGTAATAGCAGAACTACTGCTACAATAGCAGCAGAATTAACTACTAATGTTCAGCAGACAATGCTTGCTATTTTCAGCAAACTTTTTTCTCTGAGTGTATTATTTTTTTTTATTTTCTATGAAAAATCAATTTTTAACAAAATATTTTATGCTAACATAATTTGACTGAAATTTTCGTCGTAACTGAAATTTCAGTAAATTTGTGCATGCATTTTTAATTATTTCCTTTTTGTATAATATTTAAAAGTATTTATTACAATGTTATTAAAAATTTAAATGCATATGCAAGGGCCATAGAAAATCTACAACAAATATTCATTAAAAATTTTTTGTTTTGGCCATTTGTTTTAGCCGAACACAATGTAACACACAAACAAATTAATATTGATATGCATACACCTATAACTAAGAGCAATTATTTTGTAATACAATAAAAATGCACAAAATAACATTCATGAAAACTTTTTTTTTCTCAATTTAGAAACTTCCCAAAAAAAAATGAAAACCCAAACTGCATTTTTTGGCAATATTGCCCATGTAGCAAAATATTTACAAACTATTGGATTTGTTTTTGTTTTTTTGTTTTGGGCAATTTTGCTGCAGGCCCAATAAAATATAGATCAATCCATAAATCTATTGTCATCACAATGAAGGTAGTTGCCGAAATAAAATAAAAATCAAATGCCAAAAATTAATGAAAAAATCAATTTCGAAGGAACAACAACGACCAAATTTTTAAGACACTGACAGACGGTTATAGTTTTGGGGTTGTAAATACCGCTAATACCAGCCAAAGACACCAGTTTTAAAGTTTATAGAACAACAACAACGATAATAAGAGCTAAGCTTGGCACTCAATATTCCAAATGCTTAATAAATGGCAGTAAAAGCAATTCTCGGTGTGACGGCCTGTGAAGGAAGGTGGGTATGTGTGTTGTCGTTTGCTCTAAACACGCCGACACAAACGTCTTAAACGTCAGCTGGCTATGAAGTGAGTGTTGGCGACGACTGAGACAGCAGCGACGACGACGGCAACGTTGCAGCCGACGTCAACAGCGCATTTTATGACGCATGCGCTAGTTGCATACAAAACTGTCTGCTTGGTTAGACAAGAAATCACCAGAAGCTTTAATAGAAAATGAAGAAAACATGGCACTGCAAAGAAAAGCCAAAGAGCTGCTGACTGGCAAACTTCATGCACTCAGTCAGTGGCAACAAAATTAACTGTCTGTTTAAGACAAGTTAACATTATTAGCAGAAGAAAAAAAAACACGCTACCACCACTACTCTGACAATTGGTTTTTAATCACTTTTGCTGTGAGTGAGTAAATGAATGAGTCTTTTTTTCTGCATACCAAGTCTAGCCAATTTTTGAGTAGTTACTGGTTGAAATCGTTGAGTAAACCGGGTCCACTAGATGAGTTTTAGTTGAAATGTTTGAAAAATAGAGAGAAATTTGGTCAAACAAAAGGAGTTTGTTTTGTTTTGGTTATAAACCAAAGCGCTCAAAAACATTTCTCTTTTTCTTGAGTTTAATTTTTGTAATTGCTGGGAGATTTTCTTTTTACCATGGTGCTCTTTTAGGCCAGGGGATATTGTCATTGGTTTTTTTTCTTACAAATTTTTGGCCTTTGCATTTCCTTTTTTTTTCTTCTCATTTTTCTTTTGACTATTTTTTGCTGCCTCCGCTGCCTAGGCGCAGCGGCAATAATATATTTGTTGTTTTTGTTTTTTAAAAACACCAACAACTGTGCCATCATAGCCACGGTACTCGATTCACAACGAAAAATAATCACAATTCTGCGCAAGCGACATTTTTTCCCCCATCCCAGCTCATGTACGCGTGCGCACATTCGCAGCGGTATAAAAAGCGAATGTAAGACCGCCAACCACACACAGTCGGTTCAAGTATTTCGTCGTTGTCTCAGGTAATTCCAGACAATCAACAATCTCAGCGTCTGTTCACCTCACGAGGAGTTAAAACAAAAATTTTTTTTTGGATTTTATTTTCTATCGCAACAGAAGAACACAAAAATTTTTAAACACACAAAATGAAGAAGTTTATGATTGTATTTGTTGCACTCTTTGGAGCCGGTATGTATTTTGAAGAAACAAAAAAAAAGTTATGAATAAAAAAATGAAAAAACCTAAGAAAAATGCCAACAACATTGAAGAAGTGTCAAAACTAAACACCAGAAAAATATCAAGGATTATAAATGCCAATAAGTTACAAACAGCCAAAGTGTTGGAAACATTGAAAAAGACAAATTAGTGGGACTTGTAAAGAAAAAAATGCCCCAAAAAAGTTAAAAGCCTTAACTTAGTGCATATATTGTGAAAAACAAAACCAAGGTGCATTTGAAAAATTTAATGAAGCTTGTGATAAAAAAAATCTTTGCTCCAAAAAACTACTAAAAAACTTGTATAAATGTGGATTGTTTAGTGGACTTAGTTAAAAATGAAAGGGAAATCCAGCACAGTCTTGGATAATGCCTCCAATTATTTATCACAGCTTACAACGATATGTTGACTTTATAATTCCAAAAAATATTTTGAACTCCAGAAACAAGAATCCTTTAAAAATAAAAGCAAATATTTAACTACTGAATACCTTATCTACAATTGTATGGATTTATGTGCACAGTAAGAAAGCCTGTGGTCACTGGATATCCTTTGAAATGTTTTTTAAATAAGAACAAATTTTTGGATAATTTTTTTTTTTAAGATGTATATTCTTTCTTTGTTAGCTGATCTTTCAAATGCTATAAAATAAATTAGAGAAAATATATTTAAAAAAAAAAAATTTGTTATGTGTGTTTCAAAATCTCATTTTTGAAAAATATATTTTAAAAACGTCAATTAAAAATTTAAGAAAAAAGTTTTTTTTTAATGTTTCAAAAAAATTAGCTTTACTTGAAATATATATTTAAAAAAAAGATTTTTATAAAAAATTTATTTTTTGGAAAATGTTTTTTTTTTGTGAAATATTTTTTTTTACAAATGTGTTCTTAAGAAAGATATATTTTTATAAAAAAATTGTTTTTAGAAGAAAATATTTATATATTCTTAAAAATTTTTAAATAATTTTAATTAAATAATTTTTGCAAGAAATATATTAAAAAAAAAAATATTAACAGAAAAAATATGTTTATAGACAAAAAACAATATTTCAAAAAAATAAGTTTTAAGAAAAATTTTTTTTTCAAAAAGAAAATGTTTTTGGAAAAAAATTTTTTTGTTTTTTAAAAAATAACGACAAAAAAATGTTTTAAAAAAAAAAAATTAAAAAAAAATATTAGTAAAAATATATTTTTCTTCTTCATTCTCCGATGAGCGTACATAAGGTGTGTTTTATTCACCCACTAAGGGGATTTTCCCTCTTTGTTTGCAAGGAGAAAAATGCTATTCCCGATTTGCTAAGCGGCTTATCTTATTGTCGCTAACTTTCGCCGTATATTATCGGGTTATCATTCAATTTGAATGACAAAACTTCATTAAACATTCTGGAATGGCAAATTGCTTAGAATTTTAATAAAATTACATTTATTAACTCCGAAATATTAAAATGACTAAATTTGTTTGTTTAGTTGATATTTGATTATTTGAATGTGCATCAGTGCTGCCAACTTTAATGCACAAAGCATTTAGCGGGAAGGGCGATATCTTTATCCATAAGCTAGCGAATCGGCTAGACTGGTAAATAAAACAACCCAATTATTGCCCATGTATGGAAATCCTCAACCGTAAGAGCACCAACTCAATCTCACACATTAAAACTTCTTCTTATTCCTAAAAGAAGATCAGTTAGAAGAAGAAGTTCGGCGCTATGGTTCTTGCAACTCTGTTACATGGAAACTTTCGATTTCCGTTTATTTTGTTTAGACCTCAAATTGGGAATTACCAGTGATAGGCATATTACCCTGCAAAAAATTTTGAGTGCCAAACAATCTTTCGCGAATCTTCTAGATGAAAGTTACGTTCGCGGACGAGCTCGTCCGCGGACGATTCTAAGACTAAGAGACTAAGAGACGATTCTCCAGTCTAAGAGAAGATTCCCCAGTCGTGAAGAGTTCTGTTCTCAAGACAAATCTTCTGTAAGATAGTTTTGCGAATCTTCCTCAAGAGTTACTAAAGATTAGGTCAGAAGAGTCTTAGAGAATTTTAGAATCGCTCCAGAATCGTTTGGACGTTGTAAGAGAATCGTCGCGAAGAGTTACTAAAACTTCCGAACACACAATGGATTGTCCAATGATAACCCAGAAGAGTGCTTCACTACTCATACGGAGGATTATAACGCTATGAGTTGTAAGAGAATCGTGACGAAAAATTGTTAAAACTTCCGCACACGGAATTGATTGGCCAATGACATCGTAGAAGTGTGTTTCGCGACTCACCTGGAAGAACAATTGCGTAAAAATCTTCCAGAAGATTGTTTTTTTCATTGCGGGGACAAATGTTTGTAGGGTAAGAGCTTGTCAGATTGATAAAACAGCCTTGTATTCTTGGCAGCCATTTTCGCTACATGCCACTTTGTAGCCGTTATTTTGGTCGAGAACAGTATAAACCATGTGGGCAGAAGGTTAACAGCTCGATAGTTTATTCTTGTAACACAGAGATCTACCTTACTCCATAAGTATACATATTCCCTTGTAAAACTGGACACGTGGGATTTTATCCTTTTTGGTGCCAGTTTGCAGCTTACCGCTCTAGCTTAACTAACCAATCACAAATTGATTAAAAGCAACTGTTCCCGAAAACCACCTTTTCGTGTTCCTAGGACATTTCTCAGCTGAGTTAAGTTTTAGGCGAACATGAAACCTACGATTTCTTACGCATATAATATTTTAAATTTCTTACCTCTAAAACAGACTATAGAACACATTCTGTGTTCTATAGAAGTTAGAAGGAGTTCCACTTTAGGTTCTCATTTCTTTGAGAACGTGCCTGATTTAGCGAATATGAACAGTTTTTGGGATATTTAAAGCGATCTGGGTGGTTCAACTGTAGGAACTAGAAGGCATCTTCCTTCTTCTGTTCCTGTGGTATCACAATAGACAAAAACATCTAAGTGAGTCTGATGGCAAACTGCCACTTAAACCTAACCTAGCCTAAATAATAAGCTCTTTGAAATTAAATGTAGCTATTTTGTCTTTTTTTTTTGTTTTTTATGTTATTCTATAAAACAAAATTGACATACCAATTTTGTAGAGCATAACCTTTTGTTACTCTCTCTCTCTCTGTTCCTCTCTCTCACTTCTTTCTTTGCTACCTGACTACTTTGATTTTTTTATCCTGGAACTTGTTTGTTTCCTATTCATTTTTCATCTCTCCTCCCTATACTCAATTTTCTCTTTACTCTCATTCTTTCTTCTCTCACTTTTTCACTTCTCCTTGTTACACTCTACCTCTCCTTCATCACTATATCTGTTAACCAATACCCTCTATCTTTTCATCTCTGCCTCATTTCATTCAATCTATTGTATTTTTTTCATACAACACTCTTTTCTCTCTATCATTTATCATTAACTCGATTTCAATCCTTCAACATTCTCCTTTCTCTCTCTCTCTCTATTTCTATGCTCTAACTTCTTTTCTGTCTTTCTATATCTCTGTTCTATATATCTACCATTTTCGCTCTCAATTTCTTCCTATGTACCATTGCGCGCTCATTTATCGTTTCTCCTATTATATTCCTCTCTTTCCTGAACCTTTCTAATGTATCTGTCAAATGTTCATACATACACATACTTTTTATTTATTGCCTACCCCACTATCTCTTTCTCTCTCTATCTCTCTCCTTCTCTATAACTTCACCGATTAACTTCAGTTAAGACAAAATTTCTTACCATTAAGTTAAAAACTCCTTGTCCAAAGAATGTTTTTTCTTAAAATATAGGAATATTCGATATATTTAAATTTTGTACATAGATTTTTAAATTTCTGACAAAAATGTTTCTATGGCTTGAAGCTGCATAGTTTGGCGAATTTTTCTGTTTTTTTTTTAACTAGACCTAAATAATGCCTTCAAAATCTTTAAGGTTTGCTTTCTGCCATGCATTTCTTTTTCGAATATCTTTACCTACTTGATTTTAAATCAACACTTTTTTTTGCAGCATTTGACTTTAAATGTTTTTCCCACTTCAAAATTAAGGCAAATATCTATAACCAGCTTTATTAATTGGTTCAAACCTCCTCCATATAATGAAGAGGGACACCATTATTATTGTAATAATAATGGCATACCACATTTGGTTTCAAACAAAAACTGGATTTGTCATTTAACACAAAATTAGAGCTTAGGTGGAAGTTGTTGGTTATTAGTGGTTTGGTTATCGAATGATCGATTACAAAAGCCTAGTCTCTCCTCCTATATACTCCAACACATTAGTGTATGTAACCTAGTTTATTTCTTTTATATAAAACTAAAAATTAAATAAATCCATTGTGTGTGAGAGAGTTTATTGATGACTATGATAATAAATACCAAAGAAAATTAAAGTTAAAGAAAAACCACAAAAATTAACCGCTAATTAAATATATTGTAATGCCAGTACTGGGTATAAGAAGAGATAAAAATAGTATAGCTGCCAGGGGGAGATGATGTATAGCAACTGTATAGCAATGGTGGAATTTGTTTTTTGTCATAATTTCTTGAAGTCACTTAAAGAAGGAAGAAAATAAGGAAAGTGGGGTATTAAACTATCTCATTATGTAATATTGGGAAACTGAAGGCTGTAGGCTAAACAGGCAATGGGTGTAAGAAAATGAAATCAAAATAATGCTTGATAACAATCATTTACTTCATTAAAAACCCAAGCTGATTGGAGACTTGTTGAAAGAATGGATAATTAGCAATTGCAAATTTGTCCATGAACATGCCATTAAGGAACACCGAGGATACTTTTCTCATATCAATGAATGCTGTCCAATTTTAGATTTTGGTTGGTGATAAACCACTTAGTAAAGACGTTTTTTGTGGCTGCAGACTTCACAAACGGCGCAAAAACTATTGCACATTTTTTTATACCCTAAACCATAGGATGGGAGAATACTAATTTCATCATTCAGTTTGTAACACCCCGAAATATGCGTCTGAGACCACATAAAGAATATATATTCTTGATCGTCATGTCATTGTAAGTCGATCTAGCCATGTCCGTCCGTCTGTCCATCCGTCCGCCCGTCTGTCTGTCGAAAGCACGCTAACTTTCCAAGGAGTAAAGTAAGCCGCTTGAATTTTTGCACAAATACTTTCTATTAGTGTAGGTCGGTTGGGATTATAAATGGGCCAAATCGGTACATGTTTGATATAGCTGCCATATAAACCGATCTGTGATCTTGACTTCTTGAGCCTCTAGAGGGCGCAATTCTCGTCCGAAATTTTGCACGTGATGTTTTGGTATCACTTCCAACAACTGCGCTAAATATTGTTCAAATCGGTCCATATTTTAATATAGCTGTCATATAAACCCATCTTGGGTCTTGACTTTTTGAGCCTCTAGAGGCCGCAATTTTCGTCTGATTTTACTGAAATTTTGCCCGTAGTGTTTTGGTATCACTTCCAACAACTGTTTTAAGTATGATTCAAATCGGTTCATAATCTGGTACAGCTGTCATATAAACCGATCTTGGATCTCGACTTCTTGAGCCACTAAAGGGCGCAATTCTCGTCCGATTTCTCGAAATTTTGCATGAGGTGTTTTGTTATGACTTCCAATAACTGTGCTAAGTATGGCGTAAATCGGTATAGAACCTAATATAGCTGCCATATAAACTGATCTGGGATCTTGACTTCTTTATCCTCTAGAGGGCCCAATTCTCATCTGATTTGGCAGAAATTTTGTACAACGGCTTCTCTCATGACCTTCAACATACGTGTCTTATATGGTCTGAAACAATCATTGGCTTGATACAGCTCCCATATAAACCTATCTCCCGATTTTGCTTCTTGAGCCCCTACAAGACGCAATTCTTATCCGAGTGAACTGAAATATTACACAATGACTTCTACAATGTTCAGCATTCATTTATGGTCCGAATCGGACTATAACTTGATATAGCTCTAAAAGCATAACAGTTCTTATTCAATATTCTTTGTTTGCCTAAAAAGAGATACCGCGCATAGAACTCGACAAATGTGATCCATGGTGGAGGGTATATAAGATTCGGCCCGGCCGAGCATAGCACGCTCTTACTTGTTTGTGTTGTTGTCAGGATTTTAACAAAGGCTTTCGGCGTCGTAAGAGCACTTACTAACCTATGAGCCACAATGGCCTTTAAATATGGACATTGCCTTAATGAGTGACCAAACATGGCAGTTATTTGTCACAGAAGTGGTGTAGAATATAGAATAAAAAATTTTAAGATAAATTGGCATTAAATGATTTAAGCTCCTTTTTTGAAAAAAGAAACCTAAATTGGAGATGCTTCAAACATTACTACCATAAACTTTATAGCAAGTCTATAAAAATAAAGGCAATGTTAATGGCCCCTCAAACTTCAGGTAATCCTAAAGTTTTTCAAAAAACGTAAAAACCTCTCAAATGCAGCTCATTTACTGCCTTGCAATTTATTTTAGCTTCTTTTAAATAGAAGACTCAAAAAAAAGGTAAATAAACCACCAAAAGCTGACGTTTGAAGTTGATGAAGCTGCATGCACTGCCAACCAAAGTAGTTGTAACAGCAGCAGCACTAACTTGCAACATTGCAAAATATCAACATTTTCAGATAAACTTTTTAAGGCGTGTAATGTAGAAATTACGAATTCGTATAACATTAGTTACGCTTTAACTTTTTTCTTATTTTTTCTTTGGTTTTGCTGTGTTTTTTGGTTTAGTTGGTTTTTTTTTTGTTGGCCCCGTATCTACTTAACATGCAAAATGCACTGGTTTCAGCTTGATTTCAACTCAAGCAGCAACTGTTTCTCCTTAACTCTGCACAAGCGTCATTTTGGTTTTCCTGAAAACCAAACCAAAACAAAAAAAAAAAAAACAAAGTTGTTTGTTTGGGGATCGATGTCGATGCATACGAACTGAAATCCCTCCACCAAAAAAAAATAGAAATCAAATCCCAAACCCCTTTGATTGAAGTTTGTTTGATTTGCCTCTCTCTCCTCTCTCTCTGTTCTTCTCTTGCATTTTTTTTTTGCTCGAGTGTAAGAAAACCCCATAGGAGAAAAACAAAAATTGAAAAACATGATTGTATAGATTTCTTGCCATGAGACATGTTTTGCCTTCACTTTACTTGGATTACTGCAATGATGTTTGGTTTTGGCAATCGATTTGTTGTGTCGATTGTTGTTGTTACTGTTAATAATATAATACAATAAATTACACAAGTTGGGATTTTGTTGTTGTTACAATTATTGTTTTGTTTTGTCATGGTAAAAGGGCTTTTGGGGTTTCAAAATGATTTGTTTATATGGGAAATAGAAGGCAACATTTACTAGAAATTGTCTATGAAATTGAACTAAGAATGTAAAAAATTATTTAAATCTTAAAATAGGAAAGAGAAAAATGGAAAAAGCTACTTTTAATCTACAAAAATGTTATTCTTTCCTTAAAGAATTTTAAACTAACTTAAAAGAGGCTCAAATTTCAAATAAGGAAAATTTTCCTTTGGCGAAGGATTTTGAACTTAAAATAAAGACATTTTTTTGTGAAATTTTTTTCTTAGATGTTTAAATATTTAAACCTAAATGAAAATAGGAGAAAAATTTAAAAAAAATCCTAATTTTTTAGTCTTAAAAAATGTTGTCATTTTTTAAAAGAATTTTAAACTAAATTTAAAGATGCTCATATTTCAAATAAGGAATGTCTTTTTTGGCGAATGATTTTTAACTTAACATTAAGAAGATTTTTAGTGAAATATTTTTCGTAGAGATAAATAAGTGAAAACGTAATAAATTCGGCTGGACCGAATCTTGGGAGCCTATCGCCATGGATCTGTATAAAATTAACATAAATTAGTTTAGTTAAAGACCACATGAGTACTTTCTGTAAAAAATTTCCTTGTCGCCTTATTGGGGCCTTAGAAGACTAATCAGGAGATCGGTTTATATGGGATTTGGACCATACCTATCACTCAAGTTGGAAATCATAAAAGAACACAACGTGGAAAATTTTAGCACAATCGGATTACAGTTGCGGCTTCCTGAGGATCAAGATATCAAATCGGTAGATCGGTTTATATGGGAGCTGTATTAGGTTATACAACATACTTGACATGCTTAAATCGGGAGATAGCTGCCATACATACCGACCCCGGTTTTGATATCTTGGGCCTCTGGAGACAGCAATTTTTATTCGATTTGGCTGAAATTTTGTATGAGGTGTTTTGGTATGATTTCTACCAACTGTGTTGAGTACGGTTCGAATCGGTATATAACCTGACATATCTGTCATATAAACCCATCTCGGATCTTGACTTGTTCAGCCACTAGAGGGCGCAATTCTTTTCCGATTTGGCAGAAATTTTTTACAACCGATCTCTCAATTTAATGTCTTAGGGCCATAAACGTGCATTTATTGTCCGTTTCCTCAGGAATGTAAGTTGTGTTGGGCTCCTCAATAACTCTGTTCAATGCGGCCCGGACATCCCTGTTCAATACGTCGACATCCCTGTTCAATACGGCCCAAATCGGTAAAAATTTGGTTGTAACTGCCATATATACCGATCTCCCAAATTAAGGTTTTTGATCCATTAACCGATTTCGCTGAATTTTAGCACAATTTTTTCTGTTAGGAACTTCGACATTCGTACCAAGTATGGTCAAAATCGGGCTTTATTTGGATAAAGCTGCCATATAGACCGATCGATTATTACTCGATTTGGCTGAAATTTGACTCAGTGGGCTGTTTAAAGCTCTTCGACATTCGTGTTTAATATGATTCAGATCGGCCTATATTTGGATAAAGGCATAAACATATACCGATTTGAGTTCTTAGGTCCATAAAAGGTGAAATTTTTAACCGATGTATTTGGTACAATGGGTTGTGTTAGACCCTTACACAGCTTTCCTGAATATGGTGGAGATCGGACTATATTTAGATATAGTATATTCTATGGGTTTAAAAGTGATCTATTTTTCAACGTACTATGACGAAAGGTGGTTAATAAATGTATCCAAGGCTGTGGGTATACAAAGTTCGGCCTTTTTACTTGTTTCTAAATAAATAAAAAAGGCCCATATCTATATATAATGAAAACTTGAAACTTCATCAAAATCGTCAACAGAAAATCAAGAAAAAGCCGGCAAAGAGATTAACTCGTTTTTACTTGTTCACCTTTTGAAAAATCTTTGGAATGCAATCCAATGCAGTTAAACTTATGCACCTTATGTTTTATTACAACCATTTTTGGCCTCTCTCTCATCTCTCCCCCCTGCGGGCATCCATTGAAACAAAATCCACTTGATATCCTTGATATTGACATTTTAATCAAAGTGAATGACAAAATGGCATAATGGCAATACAAATGCCATTAACCATGATCTTATTATAGAAGGCAATAACATTTTGTTACCTCTGCAGTTTACTGCAGCACTCTCACATTCTACTCTCCTCCTCCTCCTCCCCACCCTCTCAACCAACTAAACGACAAATGTCATCCAGTGATTTTAAAATCCCATTTGAGATCAGTTTGCACTAAATAAAAACCAATTTGCATAACAACTTTTTAATTGCCATAGCAGTAGTAGCAGCCTCAGCAAATGTTGTTACACATGATTGTGGACGAGGCAATAGTTGTCGGTTGGTCGTTTGGTCGATATTGGACATGTTGTTTGCCAAAGGTTAAAACATAAAATACCGGTCAATGTAAATGTTTTTTCTATGCTTTGCTATGATGTGACATAAATCAAGAGAAAGGTAAATACTTTTTAAATGTGTAAACAAGTTGGGGTAATTACAAAAAAAATCTCAAAAAAATAAATGAAACATAAAGCAAACACATAGACAAGGGAAAGAGAAGGAAAAATTAAAAAAAAAATCTTAAAACATGTTGAACATTTATTAAAGTGAGGACAGGGGGTGACCTACAGACCCCCTGTCCTCACTTTTATAATTGTTTTAGGTTCAATATCTCTACTTTTATAGCCTATCTAGCGGAGCTATGAATCTATAAAACAAGGCCTCCATTTTCTTTTTGTTGTCGTTTTCCATTTACACCTTTCTGTCATCTTGTTTTCATCTAATTAGCACAGTTTTTTTTTTTTTGTTGCTTGTGAATGTTACCAAACAGGAAATCATGGGGCAATACTAACAACTGAATTGGCAAATGCCAACATACCAACTTCAGCAAAACTCAAACGCCATAACAATTGGAGGCGGCCATAGCAGTGGAGGCTCCCCACTTAAATCTTTGGTATATATTTACAATAGCTGCCGTAAAATAGCAAATGGGAAAAAAAATTTACGATTAGCACTCATTTGCCTCAATGTCAACGGGTTTTCACACATCTTTTGCCAGACAATAGAGCGGCCGGCATTTTTCTTCCGCTGCCCCCCTCGACTGTCGAACAGTAAACGTAGTCTCGCCATTGACTCTTTTTGAAACACTTACCATATGGCATTAAATAATTATTGACAATATCGGCTGCTGCTATTGCCTGATGCAAAAAGTCATAAAATTATTAAAACACACACTCTCTGCAATTCACTCAATAAATAAATTATTTTTTTATATCTATGGGACCACTTAAGCCCCCATTTAATACCAGTTCAACGGGTAAAGCTATGCGTCATGATGGCCAATTTAAAAATAGCTGTTGTTTCGCCTCGATTTTGTTTCTTCTTTGAAAATTGAGCTGCTTTAATGATAGTTGAAATAAATATGCCGATAATAAAACACATTTCAAGTCCAAAGTTAATTCTTAAAAATTAACAAAAAAAAAAAATAGCAACGATACCATTTTCAAGTGTGGCACTACCCAGTGCTGCGTGCAGCCAATTCATATGAATTATGGCATATATGCATATAAAAGCCATCAAGTTGCTTGGTTTTTTTTTTTGTATTGTTTTAACACACAATACAAATAAATAAATAAACAAATAATGAGGCTTTTATTGTTATGATGAAATTTATATATAATTTACATGTAATTAATTGAGTTAAAATTAATGTTCTCTCTCATTTGCCTTTTGGTTATGCACGGTTTAATATCATATTTGCGGATATGAATACAAGCTGTCTTTAAAAATTTCATATAATAGGGTGGTAGTGGAGAAATAATTAAGAAAAGCTATTTACAAATACATTTAAACAATCCCATGGCAGCCGGTTGTACGTACCGGATTGACCCAACACACTGCTACAACAACAACAACAACGCGTTTCGTTTTTGCTTACAAGAGTTTTCAACCATATAAGGTGCGATGGCTTCAAGGGCCGTGCGTTGTATTTGAATCGTATTAATTGCGAAAACGCCTCTATGATACAAACACCACATTAACTACGCTCGACAACCCTGTCTATTAGCTGTACTTTTCCCAATGCATGTGTTTTCGTGTTGTGACAGATTTTTATCTGCGACAATTACACCATTTCCATGGTGCATACGAATCTGTGCATCTGTTGGAAGTTGTTAAGATGCCAATCTTGCAATCTGGACTTCTTCATCTTCTAAAGAGCGCAATTTTATACGGGTTTGCTGGAATTTTGAAGTGTTTTGTTTTGACTTCTAACCACTGTGCTAAATACAGTCCAATCGGTTCATAGCCCGATATAGCTGCCATATAAACGGATCTTTGGGTTTGACTTCTTGAGCCTCTGATGCAATTACCGCCAGATTTGATGAAGAGTTTTACGTAAATTCTGCTTTAATTTCCATCAAATGTGCTATGGTCCAAAATGATCTACAACGTGATGTAGCTATCATATAAACCAATCTTTCAATACGATTATTGAACTTCTAGAAGGCGCTGATTTGGCTAAAACTTTTGCCGTGCCAAATATGGTCCAAATTGGTTGATAATCTGATATAGCACCCATGTTAACCAATCTCCCCATTTGACTGCTTGAGCCTAAGGAGGGACGCAATCATTAACTGATTTGGAGAAATTTCAAACGGCCCATAGGTATTGGCCTATGTTTTGAAACAGTCAGTCTCAGTCGGTCTTTATGACGAACTTTTACTAATTTTTTGCTTAATCATATGAATTTTTTTTGCCTTAATTTGTTTTAGTATCTTAAACTATAACTAATAGTTTTGAAGATATAAACATACATTCTGATTTGAACATTTGCTGACTTTTGAGTGTCTACACTGACACAATATTCTTCTAAAATATTATTTGAATGATTTTTTAATACTTTTTTATATTTATAATTTAATTTAACAATACACCCCACATAACATTGGCCTCAACAGCAACAAATAAAATTCATTTAAAATATACATACACACAACCACCCTTCCGTCCATATATTGGCTTTCATGTTTACCTTCAAGTATCCCATCATACTCGAGATACTAGTGTGTAAAACAAGTGCTTAACAGTAACCAAAAACACTATACTACACACTCACACAAAAATGTAACTATCAACAATAATAACAGTTCAAATACTGTATCTCTCTCCAAAGTATGTACATAAGTGCTGGTATCATTCTTCCTATAAATCCTACTTGAATGGTTTGTATGGCTGATGCTTTGGTAGGTTGTAGCACACACTACCGCAAGCATCTCTTTGACCATATAGTAGTCAGGCAGACAGACAGACAGACTACTCTATAAATGTTTGCATATGAATGCTCATTTATAAGTGCTCATTTGATTGAAAAATAATTTAATATGCCACACACACACACACATACACACTAAAGGGAAATAACACTTTTATAAAGAGCATGGAATTGTTTTATATTCATGTTTTTCTCTTGTTGTTTTGAGTTTTGCTTTTTTTATTCATTATAAATTCATAGAAAATTTATGCAGTTTAATTTTATTATTATTGATTTATCTGGTTGGGTTTTTATTTTTGTTTGTTCTTCACTTCTTCAGCATTTTATGAATCAGCAAAAGAATTATTGCAATTTTTTTAACATATATTTGATGTTCTTTTCTGTATGAGTTAATGAGAAAAATGTTGGAGAATTGATTTAACCAGACAAAGGAAATGATTACAAGGGATAAAGGGTAATAAATAAACCCTTCAGTGACCCTAGAAACCAAAACGGGAGTTTAGTTAAACTTTTCTTGGAGGTAGGAAGTAAAAACTTCTCCATAAAGAGGTGTCGCACTGCGTCAAGCGGACTACGCTATAAAAAGGAGACCCCTTATGATTAAGCTTAAACTTGAATCGGACAGCACTTATTGATATGGTAGAGGTTCCTTAATGAAATAACCATGGGCAAATTTGCATTTGGTTGTAGGAAGTCAATACTAAACTTAAGTTTATTATTGACTTAAACTAAACATGAAATGTGAGTTTGATCGGATAAGATTTGAGCTATCCTGGGATTCTTGAAATGAAATCAGAAAATATTGGGTTGCCCAAAAAGTCATTGCGGATTTTTCATATAGTCTGCGTTGACAAATTTTTTCACAGCTTGTGACTCTGTAATTGCATTCTTTCTTCTGTCAGTTATCAGCTGTTACTTTTAGCTTGCTTTAGAAAAAAAGTGTAAAAAAAAGTATATTTGATTAAAGTTCATTCTAAGTTTCATTAAAAATGCATTTACTTTCTTTTAAAAAATCCAATTATTCCACAATTACTTTTTGGGCAACCCAATAGTTTATATGGAAGCTTTACTGAGTTATAGATCGATTACGACTTTAGCTATAGATAGAGAAAGCTATGAGAAAATTCCACTCAAAAAATTTCCGTCAAGTCGAATAAGAATTATGAGCTTCAAAGCACCAAAAACTCAATCATAACATCTCAACCTATCTCAAGTTGTGTAAAGTTTCCAGTGATTGCACTTTCTCTTCCAAAAGATTGATGGACACAAAGGACGAACGGGCAGACAACGGTTAATCGATTACAAATCCCATAACGATCAAGGGGAATCGTACGGTTAAGAATCATACACCATATATTTTGCAATATTTCGGATCACGGAATAAGGCACACCGATTAAACCAGTTTTTGTATCCCTAAACAAATCCAGAAGATAGCTACATAGGTAAAAATATATTTGAAAAACAACAACTTTTGTCAAAAAACCAAAGACAAAATTTTTAATTTTTCTGAAACAATTTATTTTGTATCCCAACGACCCAAAGTAAAAATTTTGTTGTCGAAAGGCACTCGCATTGCAAGCCAATATATAACAAAAACAAAAACAATGTAATTCATAGCAAATCACAACAATTACGCTAACCACTCATTACGTGAGCTTTGCTGCACAGCTTCAGTGGTGGTTGATTTTATTTTTTTGTTGGTTGGTGCTGCTTCTTTTTGTTCGATTGTTTACTATATTGCTTGCTGTCACTCTCTCTACAACTCGAATTACATTAAAAACAATTTTATTAATTATGCCACCGCGTAAATTTGAACTCATAAAATGAGAAGTCTACGTTTTTCGATACCTGAAGAATCGGTTAAAGCGTTCGGAATGCATGTTTTGGAGATACCTTAATTAGAGTGTCAAAAGTGCTTCGAAAATTAGTTCAAACGCGTGCAAAAGTGTATAGATCTTAATGGGGAATATTTTGAACAACAATAAAGCGATTATCGATGATTAATATTTGTTTTTGTGTTCTCTAATCCCAAAATGTACCAGACGACCCTCATATTACACTAAAAACAATTTTATTAATTTTGCCACCACGGAAATTTGAACTCATGGTCTAATGTTTGAAACTCTTGCAAACATTCTCTAGCCTGACGACATCATTTTCTTGGTGATGAAATAACGAATCTGAGCACACGGAGCAACAGTGAGAGCCGTTGCCGTTGTCTATCATTCGTAGCTATCAATACAATTTCCAACAGATGCACTAAATCATGTGCTACCATGGAAGTAGTGTAATTGTTACAGACAAAAAATGTGTCATTACACGAAAACACATCCATTGGGGAAAGTACTGCTAATAGACAGGGTTGTCGAGCGTGGTTAATGGGGCATTTGTATCGTAGAGGCGTTTTCGCAAAAAATACGATACAAGTGCAACATATCACCGTACGGCCCTTAAAGCCATCACACCTAATATGTTTGAAAAGTCTTCTAAGACGAAACATGTCCCATAGTGGTTGGTGTGTGTTGCGATCTCTGGCTTTCCTTCTCCATTTGCAAAAAAAAAATCTCCGATCATTGAGCTCGTCTCGAAAGAGAAATAAACAAAAATTGTGAAAATTAATGATCTTGGCCCTAACATGCAAAAAACTTGAAATTGAAAGGAAGATTTCTTACCAATGAATTTAGACTTGAATCGAACATCATACATTGATATGTGAGAAGTCTGCCCCCTGTTCCTTAACAGAATGTTAGTGGGAAAATGTGTAAGAAAACACAAATCTGATACAGAAATTTAAGATTGTCCCATTGAGGGGAATGCCCTACCCTAGCATTAATTTCATTTTCCCAATTTGTTAAACATTCTGCTTCTTGCTAATTGATGTTCCGGAGAGCTTATAATATTTCTCTTACCTTCCGTAGGATTTCCTTCACCTATTTTTTTCAAAAATTTAAAAAAATATTTTTGCTTTAATTAAATTCAAGTTTTGTGTATGAAATACCACAGATTTTAATTAATGAATAAATGCTTTCATTGGATACCAAATCAAGTTTCCTTTATCACAAAATTATTCATTAGTGTTTCCTATGACACATATGGGAAATTTCATGACAAAATTAAAACTGAAATAAAGAAAGAATCGAGTTTATGAAGAATTCGTGATTTCTTGTACAGTTTGTTCTACATAAGCCAATAAAGGCCACTCAGGTGAGCATAGACTGAAATGTTCTACTAGAACACTGAATGCCAGGATTAGAAATCCGACGAGTATATTAGAATAAAAGTTGAGTGATTGATATATTCTGAAAAGAGCGCCACGGAAGGTAACCAGTGCTCGTATTAGCAAATCTATAATTATCAGTTAATATATCATAAATTATAATCAGACTTCTCTCTTGGATATGAGAAAAGTATCCCCTATTTCTTAATGGAATGCTCATGGGAAATTTAGTAGTTAGTAGAATTACCAGTGAGTGATCTAGTTTCCCCCTAGAGGCTATGGTCTGTCGCTTCTGTGGTATCCCAATGGCTCAAAATTGTCTTGATTACCAGTTATTTTAGCATTGAGTTTAAACTTTAATCGGACTTCTCTCTTGGATATTAGAGAAGTATCCCCTGTTCCGTAATGGAATGTTCATGGCAAATTTAATAGTTAATAGGATTACCAGTGCGTAGCCTAGTTTCCCCCAAGTGGCTTTGGTCTGCCGCTTCTGTGGTATCACAATGGCTCAAAATTGTATTGATGAGTTTGATATAAGACTTTCACTACAACATCTACCCTCAATAATGCTGCTTACATGTGTGATGTAGTTCAACACTGTAAAAGTGGTGAAGGCACGATTACATTGCGAAAAAGTTAGCTGTACGGAGTTCGCACTGGCCTTTTAGAAGGAAATTCTTTTTTAATGAGAAATTACTTGTATTGGAAGCTCTAATTGATATAAATGTTTCAAGGAAAATGTGCAACTGTTCATCATATTGTGATATTTCTCAAACAATAATACCGGTACATTGCAATTATACTCTATTTGAAAAAGAATATTTTAGATCGACTTTTTTCAAAAATTTTTTTTGTTTCAATTTTTCTCACTTCCTTCCTTGGAAAATTCCCTTCTACAGCAAAGAGTGTACTCTACTCTGCTTTAATTTTAGAATATTTTTCCTTCTTCTTATTTCTTCACTTTTTCAAATCATTCCTTTTCAATTATGTATTACTTCATATGTTAATTCATAATATGGTATTCCTTTGATGTTACCATGACATTCACTAAACTCATATTCTGTTGTTACAACAAACGCAAGCAACTTTTCCCTAGCAAACTTCTATAAAGTAAACACTCTGAAATCACTACTGCACCAATACATAGTGATGAAACAAAAATGTTTTATTAATTAAATCTTTATGCTAATTAACACCGATATTGTGTTTAATTGTCAATAAAATGTTGTTTGATGGCATGGCATGGAAAGGTTAAAACAAAAAATTGCAAAAATAAAAATCGATGACTGAGCCCAGTTTGTCACATGCACAAAAACATAACATGGCAGATAGACTACAAAGATTGGCAGACTACAAACAATTGTTTTAAATCTTTATCCCTCTCTTTCTCTCACTCTCTCCTCTAGCAGCATATTTTAAACAAAAAGTTTAATTAAATCATTATATGGAAGGAGAATGCCCATGGCTGCTTAAATGTAAAAAAAAATCCAATTTTCCACTTGATTTTATTAATTAAATAGTTTTTTATGTTTAAAAACAAAAAGCTTCTTATGATATAAAAAGAATTACCTTTTATTACAAAAAAAAAACACTTTTAGTGATATAAGGTTACATTTTTCACTGAAAACTTTTTTTAAGATATACTCGTACAATCTCTTCTCCTTTATAAAATTTGTATATACTCTATTTGTTAACACTTACTAATTTTTAAATGTCAATTTTCTTTTTAACTTTTTAAAAGCAAAACACATATTTGTCCATTCATCTATCTGTGTTCATTTTAAGAAAAATGCCTTTTTATCTTCATGACCATATACATGTTTGTTATATACAAAAAAAAACTTGTTATTGAGTTCTTTGGAAATGTCAGAGCAAAATTATTTTGCATATTTTCTTAATTTAATTTATTTCATTCTAATGGCCAAATGCTATCATAATAAAAGCAAAAGCTATCACATAACATATATGATGTACTTCTGTCAGGTCAGTACAGTGTAAAGTATATTACAGGGTGCATTGAGAAATGACAACTAAAATAACAAAAGAACAAAATCACAAAAAAATAACGTTAGCCATGCCTTCGAGTATCAGTTGAGTTAAAGTTTTTTTAGATGGTAGAGATACCAAACCATAAGCCATTAATAATATGGGACAGTCGGAAGTTGTATTTTAATCGCTACATTTTTGCAAAGTGTCAATTTGTGTTCTTGGATCTTATCAAGCATGTGGTATAGTGTGAATATCTGATCATTGGTGTATTGTCCAAAGTTTAAAGCCCTTCACATAACAATACATTCGATAATGAGGGTATATTGTACGCCATAGGAGGAAGAATTATATCTCTGTGCTTGGCTCATCTAGAGCACTGGGTGTATCATTTAGGGATTCCAATTATTTTTTATACCTTCTTATAGTAAGATTGTACCAAATAACTTAATATGCTTTTTAACATGCCGCCTTCGGTCATAAACAATTCAAATGGCAATCCATCGGTTCCCACTCATTATTTGCGCTATTTTGATCTCATCATGACTAAAAGTTACAAACACAACACCGTATTCAGAGATAGTTTCCAAGGCATCCATTTTACCTCTAACGCAATCAGCTTGTTGATTCTTGTCTTAAATAGTTATACCGGCAATTCATCGGCTCCTGCTGCCTTATTACTCATTAGACGAGTTATTTCCATTTTGACCTCAGTCTGTGTTATACATCCAATACAGTCACCAGGGATTGCTTCGGAGATATCCAAGCTAGCGCTTTCAAGGGGCCAATAAATTTGAAATTCCTTTTCTCTACCGATCCTTGGCACACTTTCTTTAACTGTTATAAGTTTATGAACTAAATACAAGGAAGCGTCGCGCGCTATGCATTGGGTATATACTGCAGTTGTCAGACCTATAATGCTATTTGGTGTTGTGGTCTGGTGGACGGCGCTTCAAAAGTCCACCAACTGTTCAATGCTTAACCGGATCCAAAGGATGGCTTGTTTGTGCATCACAGCTGCACTGAGGACGACACTTTCTGCCACACTGTATTTAATGCTACATTAGATGGTGCATTAGACATTTTTGCTAGACAAATTTCTGCGACCACTGCTGTGAGGCTAAGGGAGCTTCTCTTTGGTCATGTAGCGCTACGGACCTTGTCTTATCCTTCATACAATGTCCGATGTTCCAGGCAGTGTGAAATACACCCAACCTGAGCCGCTTTTTGATAAATTGTACTGTACCACTATTCGTGATAGAAACGATTGGAACTACGATAACCCTGGTAACAAAAGTTATATAGACTTCTATACGGATGGTTCCCAACTAGATGACCAGATGGGCTTTGGGGTGTACACTAAAGAACTAGAACTGGTCATTTCGAAAAATTTACCCGACTACTGCGGTGTGGATCAAGCGGAGGTTCTAAAAATTAAGGAAGTGGTGGAATGGCTAAGATACAATGTCATTACGACGTTTGGCATAAATATCTTCTCAGACAGCCAGGCAGACATTAAATCCCTGGAGAACGTATTTCTGAACACAAAAACCGCCCTCGTGTGTCTCAGATCTCTCAACGAGATGACTGACAGTTCAAAATTCAACTGTTCTGGGTACCGGGCCCCAGAGATATCCCAGGAAATTATTTCGTCATTGTGTTTGCAACACATCGAAATATTGATCTGAGAGCCAACAAGCACATATTTTTGATTATTCGTCGGTTTAGGCCTGTTCGTCCGACTGTCAAAAGCCCGTTAACTTTCGAAGAAATCAAGCTTGGTGGTTGAAGTTATGCACGAACACTTCCTATTAGTGTAGGTCCGTTGGGGTTGTAAATGGGCTAAAACAGTCCATGTTTTTATATAAGTGCCACATAAACCGATCCTGGATCTTGATTTCTTGATCTTGTAGGGGGCGCAATTTTTATTCGATTTGGCTGAAAATTTGTATGAAATCAGGCTATAACCCAATGTAGCTCCCATGTAAACCGATCTCTCGGTTTGACATATTGAGCCTCTGGAAACCAGAGTTGTTATCCGGTTTGGCAGAAATTTTGTACTTAGTGTTCTGTTACGACTTCTAACAGCCGTGCTAAGTACGATCCAGATCGGTTGATAATTGGATCAAGTTTCTAGGGCCCTAAGAAACTTAAATTTTTCGTCGTTTGTGCGTTACAACTAAGTTCGACTGTGTATATTTTCATGGTGGTATGTTCTTAAGATTCAGCCGGGAGGTTATTAAGATTGCTTGATTTTAGCTACTGCACGCGGAAGAGGGATTGACAGAAGGCATAACCGGCCATTTGTACGTACCGTGTGCCATATGGCAATTCACTTGTGAATATCCCATAATGCTTACTTTATAAACTGTCTTGGTAAGAAATACAACGAGACCATCAAGTAGTTGCTTATTTCATGTCCAGGATTGCATGGAGCCATGTTTTCCATCTTAGGAAAGCGTTTTTTTTTTTTTTGGTTCGGGGTCATCTTTCAAATGCATCTTTCAGAGGTTCCTTGACATTGTGATTCGATTTACCCTTGTTCGTCTATTTTATTGCCTTAATTTCTATTTCCCCCTGTATACCATGATATTTTCAAACTAATTGAATTATTAATTTTAAAATTCATATGTGATTTCCAAATTTAATCAATAAATTTAATGCAAATTTATTTATTTAAATTTTATTGAATCAGAGCATTTTTTCATTAGTTTACTTTACTCTACTCACATCCACTCAACCAGTTTAAGGTTAAAAAGTTTCTAAGAAAAATATCATTCTTCTCTGCACTAAAACCATGAAAATTAAAAGACTTTTGTTTTATTGTGTGGTGTTTATAGCATATCGAAATGGATTGCATTATTTATGCACAAGTTTTTGATTGCCTTATTTTCCGCCTCTGATAACTGGCTATGGTGACATTGAAATTATTTCGTTAGTTGCCTTTAGAAACTTTTATGGAACATATCTGCATGCATAAAAAATTTGAAATTAAATGCAGTTTTGCTTTAAATTTGGGAGCAAATATGGAAATGAGAGCAGTTGGATATAAAAAAAGCCGTAAAAATCTAATAAACTCTTTAAGGTGATAAAAGTGTTGAAGAAGAAACTTGAATTTATTAAACTGTTATGAGAAAAGAGGTATAGAGGAAGTGGTATTTCTTGTTTGAATTCCAATTTAATTCAATTTTAGCTCAAACTGCATTTCACGTTTTGCTCAATTTTTAGTTCGATGCTGTGATTCAACTTGTGATCGGTCTTCAGTTCAATTTTAGTATTGTAATTCAATTTTAGTTTCTAAGGCTTTCCAAATGGCAATAGCTTTGATACAGCCAGCATTAGAAAGGCGATTGCCCCTTTATATGAACTTGTCAAGATTTTCTCACCGACCTGTCTGATTTAGCGGATGTGAACATTCGCAAGTCGTTGGGCTTTTCAAAGCGATCTGGATGGAACAAGGGTAGGAACTCGAAGGCATCTTCCTTCTTCCGTTCCTGTGGTATCACAATATACGAAAAAGTCTATGTGAGTGAGTCTGATGGCAGACTGCCACTTAATCCTAACCTCACCGACACTTATACTGATATTTAAGCCAGGTTGGAACATGAACTCAGATGTTTCAATAGTTAGTTCATCTTGTAGTTCAATCTATATCCAAATTTGTAGTTATATTTTAATTTTTAATGCTTTAATTAACCCTTTTCGGACCATTACACTTTCTTATGGTGCAATTACTTTGAAAATGTTCATGCAAGATGCTTTCGGTTTCCTGATAAATAAAAGGTACACCCGGTGTTTCAATGTAGTATACTAAATACTACAACCAAATTTCCATGAACATTCTATTAAGGAACAGGGGATACTTCTCTCATATCAATGAGTGCAGTCCGATTAAAGTTTGAGTTCAATGATAAGGCGCTTGCTTTTTTATGCGGATTCCGAACGAGGTGCCGTATAGCAACACCACTTGGTAGATATGTTTTAAAATGGCAGGATACAAATGTAGCCAGCATTAGTAAGGGAATGACCACCGCTGAAAATTTTGTTGATGTTCATAGTTCCCGAGAAATCGGTGTTGAAAAAAGTGATCGGACGAACACTATATTTAATATCAAAAATACAATTGTAAATATATACATCTTTTTTTTAACTTTTCCTTTGATTTAGTGAACTTGGATATAAACTAAAATCCATATTATGACCTTATTCTCTTTTTCCATCACAATGTAAAGGTTTTAAAAAAGTGTAAATTTTTTCCAAAAAAAAAGAATTCTTGGTTTATTTTACAAAAAATTATAATAAAAATACCATAAGCAACCTTTAAAAAATATTATAATCTCCACCATATGATGAAGGGTATATCAATTTCGTCATTCCTTTTGTAACACATCGAAATATTGATCTGAAACCCTGCAGAGCATATATATTTGTAATAGTCTTGACATTCCTAGTCGTTTTAGATCTGTCCGTCCGTCCATCCGTCCGTTTGTCGACAGCATGCTAACCTTCGAAGGAATAAAACCAGACGCTTGAAATTTTGCATGAATACTTTCTTTTGGTATAGGTCAGTTAGGATTATAAATGGGCTATATCGGTCCATGCTTTGATATAGCTGCCAATATAAACCCATCATCGATTTGTCTGAAATTTTGCATGAATTGTTTTGCTATGACTTTCAACAACTGTGCCATGTATGGTCCTAATCGGCTAATAACCTGATATAGCTACCATATAAACCGACATCGGATGTTGACTTTTGAGCCGTTAGAGGTCGCAATTCTTTTTCGAATTGTTTGAAATTTTGCATGAGATGTTGTGTTACAACTTTCAATAACTGTGGCAAGAATGGTCCTAATCGGTTAATAACCTGATATAGCACCCATATAAACCGATTTCGGACCTTGACTTCTGGAACCGCTAGAGGGCGCAATAATTATAAAATTTGGCTGAAATTTCGCACGAAGTGTTTTAATTTGACTTTTACCAACTATGCCATGTTTGGTCCAAATCGGTTAATAACCTGATATAGCTCCCATGTAAACTGATCTTGGATCTTGATTCTTGAACCGCTAGAGGGTGCTATAGTTATACGATTTGGCTGAAATTTTGCACGAAGTGTTTTGTTTTAACTTTAACAACTGTGCCAAGTGTGGTTTAAATCGGTTAATAACCTGATATCTCTCGGATCTTGACTTGAGCCGCTAGAGGGCCCAATAATGATAAGATTTGGCTGAAATTTTGCACTAAGTGTTTTAATTAGACTTTTAACAACCATGCCATGTTTGGTCCAAATCGGTTAATAACCTGATATTGACTTGACTTGAGCCGCTAGAGGGCGCAATAATTATAGGATTTGGCTGAAATTTTGCACGAAGTGTTTTGATTTGACTTTTAACAACCATGCCATGTTTGGTCCAAATCGGTTAATAACCTGATATAGCTCGCATATAACTGATCTCGGATCTTGAGCCGCTAGATGGCGCAGTTATTACCCGATTTGGCTGAAATTTGTAACAACTTTGTCAAGTATGGTCCAAATCAGTTAGTAACTTGGTATAGCTCCCATATATATTGATCTCAGATATTGATTCCTGAGCCGCTAGATGGCGCAATTATTATCAAATAATTAATTATCTGGCTGAAATTTTGCATGAGTTGTTTTGTTATGACTCTTTCAATAACTGTGCCCAGTATGGTTCTAATCGCTTAATAAGCAGATGTAGGTCCCATACAAACCGATCTCCCGATTATACTTCTTGAGGCTCCAGAGGGCGCAGTTCATATCCGATTTAGCTAAAATTTTGTACAGCGACTTTTTCTATGACCTTCAACATACTTGCCAAATGTGGTATGCATCGGTTTGTAACTTGATATAGCTCCCATATAAACAGCTCTCCCGATTTAACTTCTTGAGCTCCTAAAGGACGCAATGCTTAGCCGATTTGGCTACGTTGGTCTCCAACAACCAAAACAAGTATGGCCGCCATATGTTCATTACTTTCCTACGGGAAATTATAAGTCAATTGACCCAAATATACCGGTCCTAAACTGGAGATTTAGTTACCTGTCACAGAATATATCCTACAGGTTATGAAAAGTTTCAATTGTCATAACTTATAATTCTTAACAAATTTTCAAAAAGTCGCTTTATTATTGTTAAAAATTGCTTTTCCGTTAAATATATTTGCTAACTAATGTAATCTCCCTTAAAAATAATTGCAAAGTATACTCACCCATTTCGAACTGTACCAGGATCTATCCTACGGTGTTAGAATGGTGGCAATTCGTCACCTCGAGCGGCAAGCCCTTGCAAAAGTGGGGACGAGTACTGGGATCAGTCCCTATCACCAGAGGATCTATCCGGGGACAGCTTCAGAAACTTTCCCATTTCCAGTCGGGTTGGAATAGCTCCAATAGCATAGCAATTCTTATCCATTACCTTTTGATTGCCTATAAAGAGATATTGGACAAAGAACTTGATAAACGCGATAATTGGTGGTAGGTGTATAAGATTCGCCAAGGCCGAACTTAGCACCCTTTGCCTTGTTTCTTCTATATTATTTTGCAGAGTCATAGCAATTCGAAAAAATAGTTTTTTCTTCAATATAAGTTAGTAAAGTACAGCCAGTCCATGTAGTAGATGTAAATGTTCGCTAAGTCACTGATGCAAAAACCCAACGCCTGTTAAGGCCATTTCTATGGCCATAACCTCCTAAGAACAAATTCTTGAGATTTTTCCAACGACATTACAACATATTTTTAAACCAGTTTCGAATATAAACTCAAGCGTTTCGCTATGTCCTCTTATTCCTAAAATATGCTAAATATGTCAACCATTCCATGTTATTGTGGTGAACAGCCCCAAAACACCAATGGAAACCCATCTCTTAACCCAAATTATTGATTATTGATGTCCATTTAAACATTATGAACTGTTCATCAATCAGTTGCAGCAGTTAAAAAAAAGCACTTGCAGCATTTTGTGTGATAAACGAAAACAAATGTTCAATTAAAAATCCTGGGAAAAAAACTGGCATCACATAAAACCACAATATGCCATGCAAAATTTTTTCGTAATGGTTTTTCATGTTATACACCGAGAAAAAAAGTGACTCTGGATAACGGGAATTTAAGCACTAAATCAAATCGATTTGTTTACCTTGCCAATGTGAAAAGTGTTAACATTTGTTTAACACACAACAAGTGAAAATAAAGCAAAATGCAAAAAAAAAACCGTCTAAAACTGCCATGACATAACAAATGAAATGCTATTACCACACATCAAAGTGTTTACGTATTTGGCCAACATGCATGAATGCATGCATGCATGCTGCATCCAAAAGTCAAATTGAGTTAAGCCCAAAAGAAAAACAAAAAAAAAAATAAAGGCATGTTATGAAAATCAATGGGGGAAAAATAAGCAAAGTTAAAAAAACAATAAAAACAACAATACGCAATATGCATGGCCTAAAAGCGGGGGGACCAGTTATTATTGAAAACCAGTCAATATCCAAAAACCATCCATCTAAGCAACTTAAAGGTTTATTTTAATGCTCATCATGTGTTTGAGCTCTTATTAGTTTTTGAGGCCTTAGGCTTTGTCATAATTTCTTGGCTGGCCACTGTGTTTGTGTGGTGTATGTTCACACACAACACCAGACAGATGCCACAGTGCGTATTTACACTTTTGCTTTTCGCCTCTGCTGCGCATGCGTAAAGGTGTCACCATGTTTTTGACCATTTTCTAGGTCAGTAAGCCATAAAGTGAATGAACTGGTTTTTTGTTTGTGGTGTTTGTGTTTGGATTTTCTTTGGATTTTATGGATTTATTTAACACTTTTACTTTTCATTAGGTGTTAACTAGTGAGCATTGATAGGTAGATTGGTTTTATGGTTTTCTTCTTCAAATGTCATCATAATACCCAACACTTATGTAATATGTCAACAACTTTTGATGGCATTATCTTCTGTAATGTTATTTCAACACTAGAGCAGGCACCACACCCAAAACAAAAAGGCTAAAAACAATTGCTCAAAAGAGTACTGGTGTAGTGTAATAAAAACATGTATTTTTCCAGAGGCTTTGAGTTACATCTCTGCCTCTTTCTCTGTATCTGTTACTTACCAAAATTTTATTTTCGTTTTACAGTGAAGACTTTATATGTGCGTCTGTCGGCCTTTCTGGCTGGCTGACTTAGCTTAGCTTAACTTGCCTAGTTCACTGACTGCATTTTAAACAGTTTGTTGCAATCAGCCATCTAGTCAGGCATCTCTGTGGCTAGACTGTGAAATTTTAAACAAGTAATGCAATTACGGCCTCTTGTAAATGATCGATTGTTCAACCGATCAATCATTTAATCGTTTACTGGCGTATTAATCTGTTGCTGTGGGTAATGGATTTTTGTTGAAAAATAAATTCAATTGGATATAAAGATTAAAATAATCAACGATGTTAAACTCCTTTAAGAAATTTGCGGGAGAATAAAAATGGAAATTTTCAAGAATCGGAGGCCACCATAGCGCAGAGGTTAGCATGTCCGCTTACGATGCTGAATGCCTGGGTTCGAACCCTAATGAGACCATCAGAAAAATTTTCAGTGGTGGGTTTCCCCTCCCAATGCTGGCAACATATGTGAGGTACTATGCCATGTAAAACTGCTCTCCAAAGAGGTGTCGGCCATAAAAAGGAGGCCCCTTATCATTGAGCTTAAACTTGAATCGGACTGCACTCATTGATATGTGAAAAGTTTGCCCCTGTTCCTTGGCGAAATGTTCATGGGCAAAATTTGCTTTCTAGCATAGCAAAGTGTTCTGGGAGATTTTAGGCCCTCTCATATGCCTCATGCATATAGTCGACTATGAAGGCCGTGCTAGCAAGTGACATCTCTTCGTAGAGAAAGCATGGATAAAAGCCTGGATAAAAAGCCTACCTCAGAATATTTTTCTTATCGATCTTGTAGGGATTCGACCCCATCGTTTACGCGTAAAAGGCGAACATGCCTAGCTATGCAGAACTTCTCGATCTGCCTCAAGCATACAGTGGACTACGAAGGGCGTGCTAGCTAGTGCATTCCTTCGTAGAGAAAGGGTGAATGAAAGCCTCACAATGGGTAACCACCTCGGAATATTTTCTATCGTTTTTTCCGGGATTCGAACACATCATTCATGGGTAATAGGCGGATATGAAAACCTATGCAGAACATTTATAGGATATTTTTGGAAAAATTGCCGTTTATATTTCTTTTTTGAACCTTTGAAAGTTTTCTACCTCTTTAACAGATGTTCCCCATTTTATATTTCTTTAATCTGCTACTCCTATTCCTCAACACTACAGATGCCTCACGATCAACGTGCAACAGCAATAGCCTTGTTACCAAGTACATTTACAGCTATACTATCGGCTGTCACGCGTGACAAGGAAGGTTTCCATTTCATATTACCACATTGCAAAACATACAAAACCATTACTAACCATCACCAGTACTGCTACCACCACCACCTATTACAACATTTATAAAAAAAAAGCCTCGTTAAATTTGTTCCCTTTTACAATTCCCATAACGACAGCAGCATCATTATCAGAAACCAAAAAAAAAAAATCAACCAAATTGTAACTAAACATGAAGCAAATGCTAAAGATTTATTTAGACGCTTCAAAAATCTGGTTCAAAAAGGAGAAGCAGCAAATAAACCGGCCTTAACGCGATTAATATGACCTAAATACAGAATCATACACACACACACCGCCACTTACCAAAGGAAATCTTATAAACAAACAAAAAAATTTATATATATTATGTAATAGCACCACACACATTGCACATTATTTCAAGATGAGTGCAAAAAACCGGTACATGTGCCAAAACCCAATCCAAAACCACAAACATACAAGGGGGAACGAGGGAAAAGCTTAAACGCAGACGACTCCTTTTTTGAGTGCAGCAAAGAAGAAAAACCAAAACTTAACTCAAATGAACATTAAAACCTGTAAGGCAACTCTCGTGCTCTGTATGACATACTTTAACATCTGCAAAATATTGCGTGTAATTACATGCCAGTGGCTATGAGTTTTTTTAGTCCCCTTTCGTTTTTTTTTTTTACAAAATTGCCCACAAGCGACATGTAACCTTGAGCGGAGACTCTGTGACGAAACTTTTTTTTTTTGGAAAGGATACGCAGTATGCATTTGTACCTCCTACCTACCTTTGTATGCATTTATACCTCCTCGCACAGAGAGTAGCATCTTTGGCTTGGAAAATGTTGTAAACATTTCAGGTTTTTTTAATGGTGTAATGATTTCCAACTAAAGTGTTATAAACAACAATAAAAATGTTTTTTTTTTTAAGTGCGACATCATTACAACTTACCATTCACTTTGAAAAGTACGTTTATTTCTTTGTTTCTTCTTAGTTACCAAAAGGAGTTAACCCTGAGAGGAAGTTGTGCAATGTTCAAAATGCAAATCTCAACAATAACAATGTGAGAATGGTGCTGCTATGAAATTAGGGCTTGAAAAATAATTTAAATTAGGGCTATGAAAGGGTTTCGGCACTAAAAACATTTTTTGTCCCATTTTTCAAGATTGGGTCACATGATGACTAACTTAAGTTAAAGATACACAATTTAAAAATTTTTTAAGAAAAAAATTCTTTAAGTGAAAGATTTTTTACTTGCTATTAAGGAATCCAAAATCTGCATGGTAGTTAAAAATCTTAAAAATTTTATTCAAATATATCCTCAATTTTGCATCTTATTATTGAAGGCAAAAATCCTTAAATGAAGTACAAAATATCATTGAAAGTAAGGAAATAGGCTTTGGAACAAGGCTAACGTTGTACTTTAGTTAATGACACAGAAATGCCTTGTAAAGAGGAAGGTCTTATGTGTTGAAGTTGTAAAATTTGCAAATTTTGCCCATTACCTTTCCATTAAGGAACCTCACACATATCAATTAACGCTGTCCAATTTAAGTATAAGCTCAATAAAAAGGAGTCTCCTTTTTATAGACGAGTCTGAACGGCGTGCCGCAGTGCGACACCGCTTTGGAGAGAAGCTTTACATGGCATAGTACCCCACAAATGTTGCCAGCATTAGGAGGGGATAACCACCGGTTAACATTTTTTCTGATGTTCTCGCAAGGATTCGAACCCAGGCGTGCAACGTCATTAGCTGACATGGTAACCTCTGCGCTACGGTGACCTTCGGTCTACAGAGATTGAAATTCGAATCGGAAGGGTGTATTTGTTAGTAAAGAATTACTTAAAATTAAAGAAAGCTCCTTTATTCTGATGATGCGCTTCTTTGGCTCGCAAGCATTACCAAAATCCTTAGATCGAGATCAAAATTTAAAAGATTGTGCCAATTTGTTTTGCTGTTTTTGAGATTAAGAAAAACTTCCATTCTGCACGGCTGAGTAAGGTTTTCTAAAGAGAAATCTAAAAACAGCCTGGCTTAATAACGTTTTCCATAGAAAACCTTTAATGTAACCCTGCTCTATAAGGTTTTTTTTAAGGAAACCCTAAATTCAGCCTGGCTCAATAAGGTTTTGTATCGAAAAACTAAACTCAGCCCGGTTTAATATGATTTTCTATGGGAAATTCTAAACTCAGGCAGACTGAATAATGATTACTATAAACAAAACTAAATTCTATTCAAAAAGCTACATTTAGTCTGGCTGAATAAGTTTTTCTATAGAAAACCTTAAATTTAGCCTGGTTGAAAAATTTAGCCTGGTTCAATAGAAAATCCTAAATTGAGCTTGGCTGAATACGATTTTATATACAAAATCCTCAATTCAGGCTGGTTGAATAAGGTTTTCTATAGAAAATCCGTAATTCAACCTGGCTGAATAAGGTTTTCTTGAGAAAATTCGTAAATAAGCCTGGCTGAATAAGATTTTCTAGAGAAAATCATTAATTCAGGCAGGGTGAATAAGGTTTTCTGGAGAAAATCCTAAACTCAGCCTGGATGAATACGGTTTTCTAGAGAAAATCCTAAATTCAGCCTGGCAGATTAAAGTTTTCTATAGAAAATCCTTAAGTCGGCCTGCTTGAATAAGGGTTTCTATGGAAAATCCTAAATTCATCCTGGGTGAATAAGGTTTTCCTTTTAAAATCTTAAATTCAGCATGACTGAATAAGATTTTCTTTATGAAAATCTAAATTGAGTCTGGCTGTGTAAAGTTTTCTGTAGAAAACTCTTACTTCAGCCTGACTGAATGACATTTTCTATAGTAAAAATTAATTTCAGCCTGGCTAAATAAGGTTTTCTATAGAAAACTCTTCGTTCAGCCTGCCCAAATAAGGCTTTCTGTACAAAAACCTAAATTGAGCCTAGAGACTTGTACACATAGACATTGCGCCTGTGCTCACAAATATTTTGAGTGGGTGTATGACCAAAACCATTTTTTCTCATTTTCCCTCCACTTCTCTCTCTCTCTCTCTCTCTCTCTTTCACTTTATTTCTTTTAATAAACCCATCATAAATTAAGAAGTAGTCATTTTCAACGAACAACACAGACTTTTCAGCAGAAGGTCTGCTGTTCTGAAATCGCAGACCTACAGAGCTACCGCTGTAATAGTAACAAAATTAACTGCTAACAGTCAGCAGACTGTGATTGCTATTTTCAGCAGACTTTTTTCATGAGTGTGCCCTCCACCAAAGGATGGGGGTATAAATTTCGAAATAATAAAGCTAGGCGCTTGAAATTTGGCAATTGATATAGCTGTCGTATAAAATGATCTTGGATCTTAACTTCTTGAGCCTCTACACAGCGCAATTCCTATCCGAGTAGACTGAAATATTGCATGAAGTGTTTTGTTTTGACTTTCAACAACTATGCATACAAACCGATCTCCCGAATTTACTTCTTGAGTCCCGAAAGGGCTCAAGTAGAAGGTCTCCAAAATCCAAACAAAGTATGGTTTGAATCGGTTCATAACCTGATGTGGCTCCAATAGCATAGCAAATCTTAGCCATTACCCTTTGTTTGCCTATAAAGAGATACCAGACAAAGAGCTTGACGAATGCCATCCATGGTGGAGGGTATATAAGATTCGGCCCGGCCAAACTTAGAACGCTTTTACTTGTGTTTTTGTTTTCAAACCAATTAGCATAGAGGCATTTATTAACACTTTATGCATGATACTTGAAAGTAGCAAAGGCATAACTGGAAGTGCCGAAGGGCATGCGCTGAAGTACCATAAGGCAGAGGTCATTTGTGAAGATCTTCACCCTTCTTCTATTGTTGTAAAGTAATTTTGGCGCTATTTATAAACTTTTTTTGTTGCAATTTTTCTAGGCAGCTAAAGAAAAGTGAAACAAATGTTAACATTTTTTCGCCAACAATCCTACCTCTTTTTTGCTACGGATAATATATAACATCCACAAAACGACCCCATTGCAAGATTTCCGGTAATTGTTAAAATCTAAATTTAAACAGAAGCAAAGTAAATTTTGTGTTGTCATGTTTGCGCTCTGAACGAGTTGTTTATGTAGCTAAGGCTTTGATTTCATTAAAAGAGGAAAAAATTACTTAACATCACCAAATTTGCCTAAGGGTTTTGTTTGCTGTCATCGAAAACAGATCAATGATTTTTTTTCGTTGACATTTATCACTCTCCAAAATCAAGCGAACAATTGAGGTTTCGTAAGAAACCTTTGAAAATGCCATACAACAAAAATAAACTACCTAAATAGTTATTCAGACATAACAAACCAATTGAAATCAGATTACTTTTTATTGTTGATATCATGCCTTAATTTTTGTTATGTTTTACTTTCACTTTTGTTGCATTCCCGCCGATGATAGTGGATTGTACGATGTTTTCGGGCTGTCATGCATACCGTTTACAAACCATAGGAAAAAATTACAATAATATTTTGATGTTGTGAAATAATTATTTGCATAATAATAGCATGAAACGTGTGTGGAAGAAAATTAGGCAGGAACACTTAATATATAGCGAGCTTTATCGAAAAGTGAATCGATGTGAACATAGGTGCATAAAGGACTAGCTCAATCTTCTTATAATGAAAGTAATGCAAAACTCTAGTAAAAGCGGTGACAGAAAATGGAAAGACGTGTTCCAACTCTAGCTTAAATCTAGAACAAGCTCTTACAACTTACAATTTCAAGCTAAACCAAAGTCTACAAGGAAAGACAAGTTCCAAGACATGGGTACAAAAGAAGATCCATAATGGATATCTCCTTAAAATTGAAAATCTCTTTTTTTAAACTTAAAATGCTTGTAACTCCTTAAATTAGCTTGAATTTTGCAATTTAACAATAAATAGGGCATTGCTTGTCAATTAGCTATTAAAGTTGAATCACAATATCATTTATGTTTTTTAACTTAACATGCTTGTAAATTCCTCAAAATTTGCAGTTGAATGACTTGAACTTCATTCAGGTCACCCGGGAGCATATCCAGCACATAAACTAATAAAAGACTTCTAATGATGAAATACCGATAGAACTTTTTCTTTTAACCTAGTTCGCTGATAAAGCTTCAAATTCATTCATTAAATGAACTTCTATGGACACTTAATTGTTTTCAGGAATGGTAAATAGAAACTCTGCTTCAAGGAATCTTTCAGAGTATATAGACTTCTCAGATATCTGATATATGGTATTTACCTTGGCTATCTAAGTTTTTTGCAAATATTTATCTTTCATGTTTTCAACAATTCAAATGTATTTTTCATTGCCTATTTCCTACACTCTCATTGACTAACATCCAATTCAAAACAAATACATTTCCAAAAACCCATTAAAGTCTCTATTATTGTGGCTTTAACAATTATAACAAATTATGTTTCAACATTTTCTTTAACCAATACAATTAAAGTGTGGCATGAAAATTGGAAGTATGCACTATGTTGCATATAACATTGGCCTCAAAAACCAAAACCCCTTTCCTCGCTCTCTCTCTCTCTCTCTCTATTATTTTATCAACTAGTCACTTCAATAGTTAGCCATGTTAAAAACGCATAACAAACGGTCACTGACTTTTGCACTTGCGGCAGATTTTGCTATGCGATTAAAGTGCAACAATATTTTTTGTATGTTTGGGGTAATACACTGACGCCATGGTGTTTACCACATATTTTGTTTGTCGGAACAACAAAGAGCATTGTATTATGTATAGCATAAAGAGAGTTGATTTTTGAGTGTTTGTTTTCCATATCCTACTCGCCATCTCAATGAGATAGTAAAAAAAAAATAACGAAAAGTAACAACAAGCACTTGTTTACACAAATACATGCTATTAGCAATTAGAGTTGCCCATTTATATGGAGTTTTACATTATTTTAGTGAATTGGCTATTTTGTTTTGTTTGGAATGCTGTTTAATTAGTGTAAGCACATGCAATAATAGTATGTAGTAAAATAATGGTTAGTTGTTTAGAGCTTTAGCCCAAATGTTTGCTGAAAACTTTTCAAAAGGTCATAAGTTTTAATTAAAAATGTTAAGGCATAACTTGAAAAACAAAATGAAGTGTATACTTGGAAAATCAGTTGCCTGGGCAATACATTTTTTCATTGGAGAAGGTTATACAGTTTTTCTTTTCATCTCAATAAGCTCAACCATATTCTCATATTGGAATTCAGACAGTGTTCTTAAGAACGTCAGCTTTTGTGGAACAAGTATCTATTTCTCTGGCAAAAAGATCCACAGTTCCGTTATGTACCAACATTTTAAAATTGAATCCGTTATTTCAAACTTAAAGTTTTTGAATGAAACTCTGAATTTTAGGTAATAAGAAAATTTATCATACTGGCTTAGGTGTATGTCCATAGTGTCATGGAGCGGATTAACCGATCTGTTTTTTAACCTAACCTAACTTAGCAGAGAAATTTGATGAGACCGAAATACCTACACTTTCGCCACCATTGAGAAAACGATCAAGTCTGAAAAATTTGTGTATGTTCTCGCCAGTATTTGAATAACTCGTTCAGAGACATAGTCTTTGTAATACAACCGTTACGGCGACCCCAAAAAAAAAATGGGATCAGACCTAAGAGGCCACAGTGGTGAACAGGTTAGCATGTGTCTGTGATGCAGAAAGCTTAGAATCAAATACAGGCGAGAACATCAGAAAAATTTTGTCGAACGTTCGCGAGCAATTTTTTTTAGGGACGTTGGGTTTAATGTGTGAACATTGAAAATATTTTCAGCGGCGGTTGTACCATGTACCAAATTGTACCAATCTTCTGTGCGTCGTTACAACTCAGCAATAGTAAGGTAGTTCCTGTATTATATAAAAATAAAACTGTTGCGCCTTGTTTGCTTGTTTGTTCCGAGTAGACTCAAACACGGTTGACTCGATTTTCATGAAATTTTCACAGATGGTAGAGTTTGGCTTCGCGAGGAGGGGCGGATCCTGCCCATAATGCCAATTTTCAAAACGCCAGATTTTAAAGATGGGTGCATCGATTTAAACAAAATTTTGTATGCCCTCTCAGCGTTACCCAAAAATACCTAATTGGTAAGAAACTTTGGGGCCAAATAACCGTGGGGGACGCCCTACCCTAAAACGCACCGAAACAGACATGTTTACCGATTGGGCCAATACGGGCGACAAATGAAAGGTATTTTACAATAGAGTACTAACTCAAACAAAAAGTACTTTAGAGTAGAATACGAAGCCTATACAAAAATTTCGGTGTATTCACGGAGGTCGCTCCACCCCGAAATAATGATTCAAACGGGACAGTGCGGGATTCTAATGAATGGTGTTTGGGCCTGCAAACGTTTAAAGGCGTAATGAAGCACACCGTGCCAGCTCATTAAGTTATATAACTTAAATGGTGAAAAAAAATTACTTATAAACTGAAAATGCTTCCTCCTCAAATTGGCTTCAATTTAGTAGCTTAGCCATAAATAGGCATTCAATATCACTAAGCTAAATGACTTCAATCTTTATTTCTTTTTTTTTTTGTTTTTCCAAGCTTAAAATGCTTCCAACTCTTAAAAAAGCTTTAATTTTAATATTGGCTTAATTTTTTTTAAACTTAAAATGCTTTTACCTCCTTATATGAGCTAATTTTTGTTAACTTAAAATGCTTGTAAATCTTAAAATCAGCTTCAATTATGCGATCGATTCGCTCTTTGATCAATAATATTATGCGTTCGATTGGCTCTTTGACCAATAATAGCGGGACGCAATTAATTCTTAGCTTTGTCAGAGTTTCCTCGTGACGAATGGTGATAAAGCTAAAAGAATATATACAAAATAAACATTTATTTCATTCAATTCTTAAAATGCCTTTTGTATCATCAGTGTCTCTAGAACCACTTTTTCAGTCAGCAAAAGAACATTCATTGAGGCTTTTTTTAAAGCATCTGTTGTGTTTTAATGGTATATTTCACTTATCAAGAAGCACTTTTGTGTGAAATAGATTCATTTGTTAATAAAAAAACTTGAAATCGATCAAATGAAAAGGGCATTTGATTTTCCATCAAAACTCGGCTCAAAACATGATATTGGTATTATCTAGTTTTATCTAAAAGTCAGCTTTAATTTTTTTGGTTTAATATATTTTTAGTGCCCATTAATGGTACCCTATCGTAAATTAAAAACTCCCCAATTCCTTTCTCTTCTGTTGAAAGCCAAACAAAAAAAAACAAAAATCTAAATAAAATTTAAATTAAAAATCCACATTTGTTTAGCATTTATTTTTCACTACAAACAAATCTTCTCCGCTATACATTTTAAGAGCCTTATTTTCCCACACAAACGCAATCAAAACAGCCAAACAAAACAGTAGCACAAGAGGAGGGAAACAACAAAGCAGCAAAACAAACAAACCATGAAATATTCAACAAAAACAAATGGTGTACTATGGAAAAAAAGAATTAGATTTGTTTGTAATTCAGTGTTCACCTCATTTTTGTGGTTGTACAATTAGATTATCACACAGTTTTGCTATTTTCAGTTTCATTTCCATTTCAATGTCTATGGCAATACAATGCGCTGTCCAACCATCGAAAATTAGAACTACGCATTAATATAATGCCTTTAGTTTTACATGATTAAAACTAAGCGATAAGAGATTTTCTTTGGTCATATCTCATATTAGAGGATTTTTGTTTAGTTTTCTTTTTTTTAAGAAAAAAAATTTAAGATTGGACATTCCTGTCGCTTTTGGTCCGTTTCAAAAGTAAACCAAAGTAAAGTGTTAAAAATTCATGGCATAATTTTAAGCTGTTTTCAAAATGTTTACATTTCAAATAACCATTGCCTGTTGTTGGGGGCGTTTTCTATGTGAAGTGATGTTATTTCTATGCTAACTATACAGCCAGTGAAAAAAATAAACACAGGGATGTTACGCTATGAATCTTTTGCAGTTACAGTAAACGCCTAGAAGATATGCTATGCTTTTTGTTCAGCTGGTTTTTGTTTTACAACTTATTTACATTTTCCTGTTTGATATCGACATTTAGAAATATTACTTTACTTTAAATTTCTGAACAATTATATTTTTCAAACTCTTAGTTACAAAATATGCTAAAAAAACTAAGAAAACCACTCAGTACACCAAAGCTTTAACGCTTAGAATATATACAACGATTTTTTGTCAATATGTACCTGTATCTGAAAATTTCGTTGGTACACTCATCATTCGAACATTTTTGAGAATTTAATATATTAAATTATTCTAATCGAAGCGTAAGAGAACTTTCTGATACTCACAAAATTAAAGCATATCTGAAAGGGGCAAACGGTGAGGTAAGGTGTATATACAACAAAGAAATATTTATTTTGTAAGAAACATTAATTCTTAATAAACTTCAATTATGTTATTTTCGTTCCTTTCTAAATTTCTAAAATTTGGTATAACTTTTTTAAATTCTATTATTGGCGCCTACTGTATATGCTACAGTTTTTCCATCTGATTCTCACAAGTGGGTGTTTCCGTAATGTTATTTCTCTTTTCGCACGCACACACACATGCACCCCTCATAACATGCGTATGATTATTTGCCAAGCATAAAAAGTGCCCAGAGACATGGTCATGTTTTTCAAAACTGGCATTAGTTGTAATTTAGTTAGTTGCAAAATTGTGGTTGTTGCTTTTGCACTATGACTTTGTTGGGGTTGTATTTGTTGCTATTGTAATTTGTTTCAAAACACTTTTTCTAGGGCATATGTGGCTTTTTCGTTAAACACATACACAAAATACTTCAGGCCAAAAGGCTTTAGAAGTGGTGGTGGGAAATGTTTTGAATTTGCCACTTTTCTGAAATGCCATGATTTTGTTACGTTTTTCGTAATTTAATTCAAAACAAATTTATTTATAGCAGAAATATAAATAGCCCAGGAAGTTTTTCTCTGGTTTTATATATATGTGATACGTTGCTGAAAAACTTTACATAAATCAATGTAAGCTTCATGCACATATTTGGTATGCGACCGTTATGTGTTGTTTTTTTTTCTTTCAAATTTTAACCACATAACGTCAAAAGGAAATGCAGCAGTTTCCACTGGTGATTATCGCCCGTTTTTTCTTTCGTTTTTGGCTTAAAACTATTAAACACATAATGCGGACAAGCCCTCTAGGAAGTGCTAATGCAAATAGGTTTTTTGTTAGCTGTTTAGTTTTGTTTACTTTGCAAACGGTTGCTCACTTTGGTTTAGTTAACTCATTAAATGGTACAAAATTAATTGATTAAAGTAAACCATAATGTGTATTTTATTTATATGTTTGCTTTTAATTTCCGGCTCATTGACCAATTTTGAATAATAAATAATTATCTTTAGCATGGGTTTAAATTTTTTCCGGTCGACTTTTACTGATGAGTTATATGAAAGTTTATTTTGAACAAAATATTTTGTTATTTAAACCAAATACAAATAAAAATATGGCTGCATTTTGGGAACCTGAAAACCTCAGAAGTTTCACAACGAAATTTTATGGAAAAGTACTGCATAGTTTAAGGCGTCAATATTAAATTAAGACGAATTTATATTTAGAACATATCGAAGGTATTATAAAAATATGTACCTATATCTATGATATTCTTTTTATACAATACTACCCGAACCGGGCCCGCTCCGCTGCGCCTTCTTTAACTCTCTAATATCTTTTTAGGGTGGGACACTTCGCCCTAAACGCGGATATCGACTTCAAGCCATTGTAGCCTATGACACTAAACGCGTTCCATTCCTGGCGAGAACACCGCACAAAGCGGTGTTTATCCCCTCTTAATGTTGGCGACATTTGCGAGGTACAATGCCATGTATGGTCATTGAGAAATTTTTCCCCAAAGAGGTGACGCACTGCGGGACACAGTTCGGACTCGGCTTTAAAAAAAGGTTCTTTATAATTAGGGCGAACACCAAGACAATTGGCTCCAAAACTGAATATCAAATTCGTTTTCTACTCTCAAATACCTTTTATTTGAGTTCCATATTGGGTCAAATAACCCATTTGACGTACCTTTAGGAGGAAAAGCGCCACCTAGACTTGAACTCAAATTACCTTTCACTTGAGTCCCATATAACCATGGTCGGCTAATATGCCCGTTTGGGGGTGGGCGACCTCCCATTACATGGACCTAATGTTTTATTCCATTTTTGTAATATACTGACTAATACTTCTGATTTGAGACGTGAATTTCGAATATCTGTTTAGAGGAAAGGAGGTTTATTCGTGTTCTGGTCTCCAATACCTTTCATTTGATACCATTATTGTGGCCATCGGACCACGTTCGGATATGGCTGGCCTCCACCCGATATCTTAAAATTATATAGCCCATGTTTCCTTTCAGACAAACGTACATAATCTATGAACATTTTAAGAAAATCAGTCATAATGGGTCTAATGGCGTTTTTGAGGGGTGGCATGATTCCCTATACTTCGATCAGATTTTGTATGCCAGATTCGAAGTCTTCTCCCGAATACCTTTCATTTGAGCCCCATATTGAAATTAACGTCCAATATGTCTGTTTGGGCAGTTTTGAGGTTGGGGCGGCCCGATGGGTACTTGGACTCAAGTTTTAATACTATATTCGTATTCTACTCTCCAATAACTTTCATTTGATACTTATATTGTCCCGATCGGTCCACTTTTGATTTTGGCTTGTGTTTTTGGCATAAGGGGGAAAGTACGCCCCCTTCCGATACCGAACAATTATATAGCCTATGTCTTGGACCCTACTTTTATTACGAAATTCGTATACTACTCTTGAATACCTTTCATTTGAATCCCATATTGTCCCGTTCGGTCCACTTTTATTTTTGGGTAGTAAGGGAGAGGGTCCTCCCCCTTCTGATATCAAAAAATTATATAGCCTATAATTCATTCCATACCAACCTACACTATCTGTGAACATTTCAAGGTAATCGGTTCAGCCGTTTTTGAGTCTATACGGAACAAACAAACAAACACAAATCGAATTTTATATACAAGATACAATTTGAGCACCGGTTTTGCTCATTCAAAGTTCCTAAAAGTAGGCTAACAAAATCCAAACTCGGTTTTTATATGCTACTTATTATTTTTTATTTTATAAAGTTTTAATTTTTATATAATTTTAATTTTTAATTTAGATTAAAAATAATGTTATAAAACTAGTTTTTTTATAAAAGTAATATTTTTAAAAACCATTTTTATTATAAGCTTAAAATTGTTATTTAATTTTATAATTTAAAAAAAAAAATATAAAAAAATATTAAACTTTTCAAGGAATTATTTGTATAAAATTTAATTTTTTTTAATTGAAAATTTGTTGAGTTTTATTTGATTTTGTTTAAAAATTGTAAAAATAAACACTCCAGAAATAAAAAAAAATAATTAGAAAAAAAGTTTTAACAAAAAATCATACAGGTACTAATTTTTCTGTTTTCTGTGTTTTCTTCACCTTCGTACATTGTTTTTATTGCTGTCCCATATTTCAATGCGCTTATGGCAATTGCTATACGCCTAGACCTAAGCTCCGTTTTTGGTTTGACAATTTAAATTGGTCTATAGTATTACAGATGTGTTTCAACCACTTATAACATCCAATTAATCACTTAAAATGGGAAATTATATGTCAAAATTATATGTGTGATGCTTTGCAATAATTAATTAAAAATACATTTGTATACGAAATCAAATGGAATACAACCACACACACACACACACACCAGCACTGGTACATTTTATTTAATGATTCAACTGTCCAACAGTTATTAGACTAATTGATCCTTTCCTACAAACAAGCATACAAAGCAAATGTCACACACAAATGCACATTGAGTATAGCCCTTCTATAAACATTAAAAGAGAGTCCTTTTATAATTGTAAGAGTTTTTGTTGGAATTCGCGGCATGATATTGACATGATAGGCTTATTTACCATTACACATTGTGGTACATTAATGTGTGTGTGCATGGGTATGTTGCAATTGTGTATGGGGGTGTGTATGTGTAAATTAGTGTCACTGTCAAACTGTAACAAACCGAAATGTATGCAATAATTTATAAGCTCTTAAAAACTGGGGTGTAATGAAACGAAAAATTTATTGTAGGGATTTTTTTTAAAGGAGAAAAAAAGAATATATAGTAGTAAAAGGGAAAGGGTATAATATACATGAATTTTATTTTTTAATTTTTATAATAGGGTGTAACGAAATCAATATGATATGGGATACATTTTTTAAATAAAAACAGAAAGTATTAGAAACATTTTTAAATAAAATAACCCTTTAAATATTCCTATACTATGTCCTTTTACTTCCTTCCTTTTCCTTCGACCCTTATATCCCCATAATTTGTATGCTTGTTTGTCTCTATATATACATCTATCCAATTATGATTGTAGGTTTTATTAATTCATAACCATAATGCAAAATGTTTGACTATTTGTTATTGTCATTTGATATTGGCTGTTTTTTTTTTTTGCTCTTACGCTTGCTTGACAACTCCTCTGCTGCCCTGCTTGCAGAGCATCCTATCAATTTGGTTTACAAAGGCCAACTTAAATGTCATTGACTTTGACTGTTGCTACTGTTGGCCATTGTCACTGCCATGGCTATGTTTGGCTGTTTGGTTATGTTGTTATCTATGAACTGTTAATTAATTGTATGATGATGTTCTCACAGTTTATAATGTAATTTTTAATTAGTTTTGACACTTCTGTTGGTTTTATCGCACACAAGCTTAATCACGCGTACACACACACACAACATTTGTTGTTGTGTGCGATTTTTTTTGTGTGTTTCTCATAAAATATTACCCTTATTGATTTAATTGCATTTTTCCATTTACATAAATAATAATGTTGAGCATTTTTTTCTTCTTATTGTTTTTGTTTTTATAGCTGTTGCCCAGGATTCATTTAAATGTCCCGATGATTTTGGATTTTATCCTCATGACATTTCCTGCGATAAATATTGGAAGTGCGACAATAATGTGGCTGAATTGAAGACCTGCGGTAACGGTTTGGCTTTCGATGCCTCCGATCCAAAATATTTGACTGAGAACTGTGATTACTTGCACAATGTTGACTGCGGAGATCGTACACAATTGGGTAAGTTTTGAAAATTGTGAATAAGTTAAATGTTACTAAGTTAGGCCGGTCTGAATCCTGCGAACCCACCACCATGGATTCTGTTTAAAATTTACACAAATTAACTAAGTTGAAGGTCATATGTGTACTTTGTGTCAAGTATGAAAATTTATCAAAAACAAGTAAAAAATTTAAGCTGTAAGGGGTCGTAGAAGAATAAGCAAGACGTCGATTTATATGAAAGTCATATCAGGCTCTAGACCGATTTTGATAATATTGTTATTGAAAGAACAAAGTATTCCCTGGTACATTTTAATTAAATAGGATAATAATAGTGACTTCGAGGGCTTAAGCTGTCAAATCAGGAAATCGGTTGGTGGCGTAAAATTTTCGTAAGTAAATTTTCTACCAAAATTCATAACATCTGCCTGTGGGCTATAAAATGATATGTAGAAGATTTCGTAATCGTCGGATGAAAAATGCGATCTTCACAAGTAACAAGGTCATAAGTTCGGTCGGGCCGAACTTTGGATACCAACCACCAAAACATTAAATCGAGAGATCGGTCTATATGGCAGCTATATCCAAACAAGGACCGATCTGAGCCAAATTGAAGAAGAACATTGAAGGGCCTAACATAATTCACTGTCCCAAATTTCGACGACATCAGATAATAAATGCGACTTTTGTGGTCCCAAAACCTTAAAATGAGAGTCCGGTCTGTATGGCAACTATATCCAAACCAGGACCGATCTGAGCCAAATTAAAGAAAAATATTAGGGAGCTAAACACAACACACTGTCCCAAATGTCGTCGACATCGGACAACAAATGCGCCTTTTATGGGCTCAAAACCTTAAATCGAGAGTCTATATGGCACCTATATCCAAATCTGGACCGATCTGGTCCAAATTGAAGAAGAATATCGAAGCGCCTTACACAACTCACTGTTCGAAATTTCGACGACATCGGACAATAAATGCGTCTTTTTTCGGCCCAAAACCTTAAATCGAGAGATCGGTCTATATGCCAGCTATATCCAAATCTGGACCGTTCGGGGCCAAATCGAAGAGGAATGTTGAAGGCCCTAACACAACTCACTGTCCAAAATTTAGGCAAAATCGGAGAATAAATGCGCCTTTTATGAGCCCAAGACCTTAAATCGAGAGATCGGTCTATGCTGCCATATATATCCAAATCTGGACCGATCGGGGCCAAATTGAAGAAGGATGTCGAGTAGCCTAACACAACTTACTGTCCAAAATTTAAGGAAAATCGAATAATAAATGTGGTTTTTATGGGCCTAAGACCCTAAATCGGCGGATCGGTCTATATGGGGGTTATATCAAGATATAGTCCGATATAGCCCATCTTCGAACTTAACCTGGACAGAAAAAGAATCTGTACAAGGTTTCAGCTTAATGTCTCTTAAATAAGCCGTCCCCCTAGAGGGCTTTCTATGCTTATGGCTCTCATATTTATCTTTCGGCCGATATGGTTTTTGAGGCTGTAAAAGTCCCCATTTTGGTCCGATCTTTACCAAATTTTGTATAAGGGGTTTTGTTTGACGTTTTAACACATGTGCAAAAATTCATCACAATCGGATCTAATTTACATATAGCATCCATATATATCTTTCATTTGATACGGTCCTTCAACCTTAATGCAGTAGCCACAATTGGTATGGAAATCTACCAGGGTTCTATTCCACATTTCAATAAGTGTGAAAAATCAAAGTCAAACTAGATTTCAATATAGGTTCCACGTATTAAAAGTTGTAGGTAGCTCGGTGGTGTAGGGTGTTATATAGTCCGCCCCCTCGACTTTTGCCTTTCCTTACTGGTTAATAATGGTGTTGTTTTTACATAACCACCGCTGAATTATTTTCTGATGTTCTTACCAGGAGTCGAACCCAAGTATTGAGCTTTCACATGGTAAAGTACCACACAAATGTTGCCAGCGTAAAGTGGGGATAACCATTGCTGAATTTTTTTCTGATATTCTTACCAGAATTCGAACTCAAGCATTCAGCGTCAAAGGCGTACATGCTAACCCCCCGATGGTAGTCTGCAGTGGTCTAAAGCTTGGCTTCAAGTTAAAATATCAGATTTATACATCGCTCTAAAATTTCCTCCATTTCTGTCCTCTTTATCCCTATTGGTAGTTTTTCCGGGGGCTTATTTTGTAGTTGGGGCTTGGCCGTAATGTGGGCTGGCAAACTATTTTCTATTTGGAAGTACCTTTCAGTTGAGCTCCATAGTGACCTGATCGGCCTACATGTCCCCTCGGCGGATACTTGTGAGGAAGTTCCCCCCAATAACCCTATGATATGTCATGTAATTCTATTTGCAAAAATCCTTTCATTCGAATCCAATACTGACCCTACTGGTCCGCGATATCGGCCTATAGGTAGACATAGCCACCATATAACCTCCTACTATGGCACTGTTAACGTAAGGTACTATTGTAACTTCCTTAACCCACAGCGAAAAAAAAACTCAAATGGGTTTTGGTATTTAATCCTTAAAACCCTTTGAATGAGGGCAATTTCACCCTGATTACGTGTTATTTGCATGTATATCCCTAGATGCAAAAGACTACTATCCGTAAGGTACACTTATGCCCTACAATACAGTAAATACAGCGTATATAGACCCTTAAGTAAATTTATGATAAGGTAGATATTTTGTTTCACTCAATGTTTCAATTTTTCCTTATCTATTTACAGAACCACCAATTTCAACTCCTCATTGTTCCCGCTTGTATGGTATCTTCCCCGATGAGAACAAATGCGATGTCTTCTGGAACTGCTGGAACGGTGAACCCTCTAGATATCAATGTTCTCCCGGTTTGGCTTATGATCGTGATGCTCGTGTTTGTATGTGGGCCGATCAAGTTCCAGAATGCAAAAATGAAGGTGAGTTCCCCTTTGAGACACTAATCCAACACAAAAAGGTTTTCTAAACTTATTGCTTTTTGTTACCATTAACAGAAGTTGCCAATGGTTTCGCCTGTCCCGCTGCCGGTGAATTGGCCAATGCTGGTTCCTTCTCCAGACATGCTCACCCCGAAGATTGCCGTAAATACTACATTTGCTTGGAGGGTGTGGCCCGTGAATATGGTTGCCCCATTGGTACAGTATTCAAGATTGGTGACAGTGATGGCAGTGGCAACTGCGAAGATCCCGAAGATGTTCCCGGATGGTAAGTGAAAACCATGTTTGCTAGTTAGCTATTGTAAATATTTTGTTGGGCCAAAGGTAGCGGTAGCTTTTAAGCTTTTTTCTTATGCCTTAGAACTTTTTTGAGTATTCATCATAAGTTGAGTTAGGCACTTTTTGTTTTCACTGCTCAGCTGCTTGCTATTGTATGCCTTTGATATGAACTTACTAAAGGCATTTTCTGCTCACACACACAAACTTCTGGTTCAGCTCTTGTTTTTCTTCTCTGACATTTTGTACAAACCATTTCATTTTTTCTCTCTCATACGTACTATATATAAATCATCCTATCCTTACCTAAGAAACAGTCCTTAACCACCGCTCACATTGACCTATAAAAAAAATCCCTCTACATTACAGCGAGGACTACTATGGCGATTTGGATTTGAAGAGCATCCGCAAAAGTGAACTTTTAGCTGGTCTGCAAAGTGAAGGTCGTAAAAAGGGTGCATCCAAGGGTGCTGCCACCTCTTCATAAGCCCTCATCACAATATCACCACAACATAAACAACAACAACAACATTCTTCCACATTAATCCCAGCACCCACCCACACCAACAACACACAAAAATTCAACGAAATCAACTTGAATCAGCCAGCCAATCAAACAACCTATCCACCCCAATACACACACACATACCCATACATACAGTAGACACCAACTTTTACTACCCACATGAAATAGGACATTTTCCTACTAATAAGTTTAAATTGCCGTCAACTATCCCTTATAAGAAGTACATCGTCCCAAAACATACAAAAAAGAAAGAAAAGTTGATAAGTTTTCCATGTTGTCGTGGGAAACCCGAAAATACTAAAAAATGTAAGCGTTTCGTTTTTTAGGAAAGAACATAAAAAAAAATAATTTTTTTGGCAGAAATTCGAGACAATCATTGCTCTGTTAAAAAGCTTCACTTCTTTTTTAATTTGGTTAATTTATATTTAATATGCTGCATTTTGTAGAAAACCACCATCATCTGTCTTTTTTGTTTATATTCCCCATGGAATTCTATTCTTCCATACTTTTTCTATTCATATTTTCTTATATTTTTTGTTTGTTTGTTGTCCTCTTTCAAGTGAATTTTCAAAGAAGCTTACAGAGAATTAATTTTTACAAAAAAGGTAATTAAATTGCATAGACCGACAGACAGACAGACAAACATCAACCAGTAGACGACATAGAAATGTTGAAACAAAATTTTAAGTAGTTGTCAAAAGAAAAATTGTATGTAGAATGTCATAAATGTTTTATTTAGGCATTTTTTAAATTTAAGTGATTTTCGATTATAAGTTTATAATTTTATTAAAAAAAAAAACAACAATAAAAAACAAAATACATAAAAAATATAAAAAATTAAAAAAAAAACACAAACTGACTTTTTCTTCCTTTCCCCCACTATACATGATAATGCCTTACTAATTTTCAGCAAAGAAAGATACGATTAACCCCCAAAGTCCTGAAATCATTTCTATTAACAAAGGATTGCATGCGTGAACCTTTCCTTAGCCTTCCAATGGAAATAGACACCAATTAAAAAAATCATATAAATTACCATCATTTACCATATAATTGAAGAGTTTGCATTACGAACAAATAACATTTGAATTTCATAACGAAAATTTTCTATGAAATTTGTTCCTCCTCAACAATTCAACCGAAAGTTGGTTTCTGTACAATTTTTCCTTGATAAGGCCACTTCTGCCTTATACTGCCAGCTCTGAGAAAGATATTGACTATCAACAGGGGTTTAAACTGCGTATTGTATATTACATGTATGGTGCAAATTTCACACTCCTAATACTATATGGTGTTGTGGACTGGTGGACGGTACTTCAAAAATCAATATTCAGTGGGATTAAAAATGTGGCTGGTCGGCATATCACATCCACAGTGGGGACAACGCTATCTGATGCATTGCATGTACAGACGACAACGTGTTTACAGCCTCCATGAGGTTGATCTTTCTCTTCGGTTAAGCATCGGCTAATCACGAGAACTAATCGGGAAATTCTCCAACGGACAACATTGCGCCAGAAGATGTTATCACTGGTAGGCATTCGTCAGAGATTATTGGGGAAATTGTGCCTGAGTCGAAAATTCTTTGGGCAATAAGAAGTTTCGACTCCTTTAAGTCGCCAGGCCCTGATGATGTATCACCGGTTGAATTACAAGCTGTGTCTGATAGACTGGTTCCTTGGTTTAGGGAGATATACTTTGCTTGTATTAGCATGTCTTATACACCTGTGGGATGGAGGAACACAAAGGTCATTTGCATTCCCAAAGCAGGAAATCTTTACCACACGAAGGAGAAAGATTTTTGTCCTATTAGACTGTCATGCTTTATGCTGAAGACTCTTGAGAGGTTGATAGAAAGATATCTTAGGGCAAAGGTCCCTGGCGATCGCATGTTTCGACAGCAGCATGCAAGTCCACTGAAACAGACCTTCACGACCTAGTCGGCAGTCAAGGAACATACAATAGCAGCATTTATTGACAGTAAAGGAGCTTTCAATAATGTAAAACCGACGTCAATTGGAGTGAAGGCATCAACTCTACCGTAAGAAAGTTTATTAATTGCTTACTTACTAAAAGATGCATTATGGCAGACTGAGATCTGTGGGTCGAAAAAAGTGGGGTCAGCAAAGGAACACTTCAAGGAGGTGTACTGTCTGGTCTACATTGGATTACAGCCATTAACAATATTTTATTGTCTCTGGAAGCAAAAGGTATAAAAGTGGTTACATATGCTGATGACGTGGCTATTGCGATAAAAGGAAGGTTTCCCAGCACTCTAAGAGTTATGCTTAAGGAAGCTCTACACGCAACAGCGAAGTGGGCTACCGAAAGTGGTCTAGGCGTAAATCCGTACAAGACAGAAGTAGTTCTCTTCAGCAGGAGATACAAGTTACCTACAGTGACACCTGTAATGTGGTGGCCTGGGTGCAAAGAATGTTCCATTTACAGAAAGCGCAAAATACCTGGGTGGTTTACTGGACAGGAAATTAAACTTCAAATCCAACATTTTGAAAAGGGTGAGAAAGGCAACTCTAGCCCTATACACCTGCAAGAGGGCCATTGGCAAAAGTTGGGGTTAAGACCGCGCGTCATGCACTGGGTATAAACTGCAGTTGTCAGACCTATTATGCTATATGGTGTTGTGGTCTGGTGGACGGCGCTGCAAAAGTCAACCTAATGTTCAGTAGTTAACCGGATCCAAAGGATGGCTTGTTTGCGCATCTCAGCCGCACTGAGGATGACATCATCTACGTGCTACACCTAATACCTCTGGTCATTGTGGCTAGAATTGCTTCGATCATTGCCGTGAGGCAAAGGGAGCTTTCTCTTTGGTTATATTTCTGCTACGGACGCGGTGTTATCCCTGATACAATGTCTGATGTTTCAGCAGTGTGGATTACACATTGCCTGAGCCGCTGTTTGATAAAAGTACTATACCTCCATTATTGATAGAACCCATTGCAACTACGATATCCCTGGTAATAAAAGTTATATAGACTTCTATACCGATAGTTTGAAATTAGACGACTATGGGGTGTTCTATAAAGATCACTGGTCATATCGAAAAGGTTACCCGACCACTGCAGTATGTATCAATCGGAGATCCTTGCAATTAAGGAAGTGGGGGAATGGCTAAGATATAATGTCGACGAGAATTTCAATACTTGGAGAACGTATTTCTCAACACAAGAACCGTTATGTTCGGGTTGCCGGGCCACAGAGATATCCCAGGGCATTGTAAAGCGGACAAACTTGCGAGACTAGGAACTAACCAACACATTCCAGGGGAACTGGCATCTGTGGGCATGCCTCTAGCGACATGTAAGCTAAGACCTTAGAATCTGGCCCGAAGAGCAACGAATGATAGATGGTCACAAAGTGGGGACTGTGAGCATTCCAAAACTATGTGGCTTAATCTAGAATTGAACAGGTCTAAACAGACGTCTCAGTCATTGTGTCCGTCATGACAGGTCACTGGCTTATCAGAAAATATGCTGACAGACTGAAGGTAACCAGTAACGACTTTTGCAAAAGCTGTGGGGACATCGAAGAAGAAGAGACTATAGAGCACCTTCTGTGTGTGTCCCGCGCTGACAGTCAGAAGCAGTTCCACGTAAGGTTCTCATTTCGTTGAGAACCTGTCTGATTCAGCGGATATGAACGATCGCAAGTTGTTGGGCTTTTTAAAGCGATGTGGATGTTCAACGGTAGGAACTAGGAGGCATATTTCTTCTTCTGTGATATCACAATGGACGATAACGTCTACGTGAGTCTGATGATAAACTGCTACTTAAACCACCGGTGGGGTTGTTTACTATCCTTAAATTCCAGAATGACAGGATGACTAAGTGACTGAAGGGATTCCAGGCATGGCAAAAGTCGTTCCCCAATTATTCTGTATCTTCCTCACAATTGAAGAGCAGTGTCACAAAGGTCTCCAATTTCAGCTCGGCATCTTGAAATACTCCAACTTTGTAATACTCTCCCCCTATCCAGCCTCGCGAAATAATCGGCCACAGGTCTTTCGCTTCGCAACCCACAGCAGCAGCCCTCCCCTCATTCGAACAGTTATCGAGTTATCGAAAGCACCGCTCTACCAAGATTCTCGCACATGGGAGCACTCACTGATTCCGTTGCATCCTCTAAGCTTATCAGCGATTCATTCCCTACCAGATCCTCGAAAGAATCGTTCCCCGCTTTCTTGTTGGCTGAAATCCATTAGGACCTGACATCCTTCCTAAGATTCAAAAAAGCTCATCGCATCTTCGAATCAGTCACGAACTCATATGGTCTGTCTAGAAGCCAGTATGATTGCAAGGAATTGAATGTATACTCCCCCGGGAAGGTCAGGGTTCCCCCTTCCTAGACGGAGTCCAGGCAAGGCAAAATATGTCCACCAATTATTCTGTGTCTTTCCCTCACAATTGCAAAGAAGTGGCACAAAAGGTTCCCAACCTCAACTTGGCGTCGCACATCTCTCTGTCCTGTCTGGTGAACAGCTCAGCCACAGGTCGTTCGCTACGCCACAATCCACAGCACCACCCCTCCAATCCACAGCACCACCCCTCCAATCTAGACGGAGTCCAGGCACGGCAAAAGGTGTTTACAGATTATTCCGTGTCTTCTCCTCACAATTGCAAAGCAGTGGCACAGAAGATCAGTAACTTCAGCTTGGCGTCGCACACCCAGTAATACTCTGCCTCCCCCTTTCCTGCCTCGTGAAATTCTCGGCCATAGGTGGGTCGCTACGCTACAATCCACAGCACCACCCCACATCTCATTCGCACAGTTATCGTAGAAAGCGCCAACTCTATCACGTAGCTCGCACAGGATGAAGAATGATCTAAGCTTATCAGCGATCCCTTCGCGGACACATCGTCGGCAGCTTCATGATGCCCTGGGACCTATCAGAGCGCGACATCCTTACCCATGATTCGAAAAGGCTTATTGCATCTTTTCGACTTCAAGTAGTTCTTCAACGCCAGCTGAATGTGCACGTATATCATGATTGTGTGATCGGGCCACAGCTCCTGCATCCACATAGTATTTAGTGTCTATACGATTCCCTGATTGCAAGCAATTCAATGAAAAATCCGCCGAAATGGGCGGGGTACCAGAGATACCTTTTCGTAAAAAATTACGTCGAACGCGGTTAATAATCCTTCGTACTGGTAAATAATCCTCCTGAACTGGGCCAAACTTCTCACATATCAATGAATGCTGTCCAATTAAATTTTAGGCTCAATGATAAGGGACCTCATTTTTATAGTCGAGTCCGAACGGCGTGCCGCACAGCGACACCTCTTTGGGGGAAGTTTTTATATGGCAAAGTTCCTCACAAATGTTGCCAGCATTAGGAGGGGATAACCACCGCTGAAAAATTTTCTGAAGTTCCTGCCAGGATTCGAACCCAGGCGTCATAGGCGAACATGCTAACTTTAGCGTTACGCTGGCCTCTTCCAGACTCCCTGAATCTAAATGAAAAATTCGTTATCACACGATACACACAGGTGCAAAAGACTAAGATCGGGTATGGTATTCTGGCCAATTCTCGAGGCACTTCTTCATTCTCCTGAGCTCAGCATCGCTGCTATAGCCTATGCTATTTCTATACCTAAACCACCAACAACGGTCCCTGGCTTAAGCCCCCAACACCTTCCTGTGCAAAAGTAAAGCGCATTCAGTACCCTTTTAACCCTTTTCCCCCAGTTCCATCTCTAGCTTAGCCTCTGATTAAGAATTACGCTCAGGTACTTGGCTTTCGAAGTCTAACCCATCCAGGACAGGTCCAAAGAAATCCCTAGTATTTGCATACTCGGTAAAAACACCAGCTCAGTTTTTGTGGGGTTTATGTCATGCCAGTTTGCATTCGCCCATCCATACAGCGTCCTTAAAGCACACTTGACGATGCACAGTGGAAGCACACTTGACGATTCAAGGAAGCATCCAATCTTGATGAAAATTACCAAAAATGTATTTTATGGTCTAGTAATGAAAAATATTAAAATTGAAAAAAAATCGGTCCAGATTTAGATATAGTTCCCATATATATCTTTCACCCGATATGTTTTATGGTTGTGGTAGCCACATTTTTAGTCCCAGCATTGCCATATTTGGTAAAAAGAGTACTATTTGATGTTCTTATAGTCGTACGTCAAATTTCATCAAAATGGAGCAGATGTAGATATATCTCCTATATATATCTTTCATACGATATGCGCTTCTATGGCTGCAGTAGCTACAATTTTGGTCCGATCATTACCATACTCCGATATACTCTGCGTCTGCCAAATTTAATCCAAATCGGTTCAGATTTAGATATATCTCTCATACATATCTTTTATCCGAAATGTGTTTAGTTGGCTGTGGTAGCCAAAATTTTGCTCCGATCATTTTACGATTTTGAATGAGATGCTTAACTTAATGTCTAAGTCTGTGTGCAAATTTAAAAAATTCTTAAATGTTGCAATTGGTAGTCATTTTTATGAACACCGTGAGTAAGTTCAATGCTAGAACTACGTAAATTTTAAATATATCAGAACGGATTTTTTTAATTGTCCCACGTGTGTGCAAATTTGATCAATTTTGGACCAATTTTGAAAAAATCTAAAAAAATCATTCCGAGGCATAATTGTAGAGTAAAATAATTTTTTCAGGTTGCTGAATACTTGAAGTTGAAGGCTCCTTATTAAGGAAAATAAATACCTTGACTTAAACAATTTCTATGCAACTTTCCGTTTTGTTCAATATTTAAAGAACTTTTAGTTTAATTTTGGAGCAATCGCAGAGATCGAAGTCATCGATAAATATTGCTGTATTTTCGGATATTGTCATCGAATTTTGTCGTAGATCAAAAATCGATTACTATATCGGAAATTTAAAAAATCAATTTGTGGGCCCCCTCGTAATAGCAGAGAGGAATCCCCCAACTCCTTAATGACGACAAGAGGGTGTAAAAGATAATTCGCTAACACCCAAATTCCCTACGATGCACAGTGGGATAGAATAAAAAAAGTAAGAGCGTGCTAAGTTCAGGCTGGCCGAATCTTATATACCCTTCACCATGGATCGCATTTGTCGAGTTCTATGCGCGGTATGTCTTTTTAGGCTAACAAAGAATAATGAATAAGAACTCTTATGCTATTGGAGCAATATCAAGTTATAGTCCGATTCGGACCATAAATGCATTGAATGCTGAACATTGTAGAAGTCATTGTGTAATATTTCAGTTCATTCGGATAAGAATTTCGCCTTGTAGGGGCTCAAGATGCAAAATCGGGAGATCCGTTTATATGGGAGCTGTATCAAGCTATTGATCGATCCAGACCATATTAGGCACGTTTGTTGAAAGTCATGAGAGAAGCCGTTGTACAAAATATCTGCCAAATCGGATGAGAATTGCGCCCACTAGAGGCTCAAGAAGTCAAGACCCCAGATCGGTTTATATGGCAGCTATATCAGGTTATGTACCGATTTCCGCCATACTTAGAACAGTTATTAAAAGTCATAACAAAACACCTCGTTCAAAATTTCAGCCAAATCGGATGAGAACTGCGCGCTCTATTGGCTCAAGAATTCAAGATCCAAGATCGGTTTATATGGCAGCTATATCAAAACATGGACCGATTTCAACCATGCTAAGCGCAGTTGTTGGAAGTGATACCAAAATACCACGTGCAAAATTTCAGCCAAATTGGACGAGAATTACGCCCTCTAGAGGCTTAAAAAGTCAAGAACCAAGATCGGTTTATATGGCAGCTACATCAAAACATGGACCGATTTGGCCCATTTACAATCCCAACCGACCTACACTAATAAAAAGTATTTGGGCAAAATTTCAAGCGGCTAGCTTTACACCTTCGAAAGTTAGCGTACAGACAGACGGACGGACATGGCTTGATCGACTTCAAATGTCATGACGATCAAGAATATATATACTTGATGGGGTCTCAGATGCATATTGCGAGGGGTTACAAACAGAATGACGAAATTAGTATACCTTCATCCTGTGGTGGAGGGTATAAAAAACTAGTAAAAGTACAATATATGCAATTTGAGAACGGATAAAGATAACTGTTGAGGTGTTATCGAGATCATGTGTAAAATTTCAGGGTCCAGATGGTACGGGGCCTCTTGCCAAGCCCCTAAAGTTGATCACCTTGCCATTATGGTACTAAGTTTCGCGTCAACGCTCTTATCGCAGTGTTTCCTGTTAGTCTTATCAAGGTTCCTGTATGGTGGGTCCTTGCCCATAGGCATATAAGATGGAAGAAGGTATATGTAAGGTCCAAAAAGGAGTCATCGTAGGACACTCTGTATTCCTTTTAAAGTAGTTTCAAAGCTGTGGCTATCACCCCTGACCTACCACGTATCGCTCTGTTGTTGGTGGCCCTAAATGTGGATGAAGTTAGCTCTTCTTTACTCTATTCTATTCGAAAATAGCTTCTATTTGAGTTCCATATTGTCCATAATCGTTAAAATGTTCTTTGCGGAAGTTTTAGGAGTTGGTTGAAGCCCGATGACGAGTATTGTCATGAGCGGCCTATATACTACTTGTTTTGAGAAAGCTTTGGAGCATACAAGAATTTCTTGACTTTTATACCCACCACTATAGGATAGGGGTATACTAATATATTGTAGTCATTCCGTTTGTAACACCTCGAACCGTTTGTAGCAACTCGATCTGTGACCCTATAATGTATATATATTCTCGATCCTCTCGACATTCTGTTTCCATCTAGCCATGTCCATCCGTCCGTCTGTCGAAATCACAAAAGCGGTCGAACGCGTACAGATACACGCCTGAAATTCTGCAGATACTTAATATTGATGTAGGTCGTTGGGGATTGCAAAAAGACCTATCGGTTCAGATTTGGATATAGTTTCCATATAAACCGATCTCCCGATATGACTTCTTAAGCCCCTGGAAGCCAAAATTTGGAACTGATTTGGCTTACATTTTGCACATAATGTAATATTCCTTTACGACTTCTAACGACTGTTGTGCCAAGTACGTTCCAATTCGTTCTATAATCTGATATAGTTCCCATATAAACCAATCTCACGATTTGATTTCTTGAGCCCCTGGAAGCCAAAATTTTCATCCGATTTGGCTTAAATTTTGCACGTTGTGTTCTGTTATAACTTTCAACAACTGTGCCAAATATGGTCAAAGTCGTTCTATAACCTGATATAGCTCCCATACAAACCGATCTCCCAATTTGACTTCTTGAGCTCCTGGAAGTCAGAATTTTTGTTCGATTTGGCTGAAATTGAGCATATAGTGTTATGCTACGACTTCCAACAACTGTGCCAAGTACGGTCCAAATCGGTTTATAACCTGATGTAGCTCCCATGTAAACCGATCTCACGATTTTTTTTCACGTTACCAACACGCAGGGGATGTCCGCTATATATGCAGTGCATTGCGTTGGCAATAAGACAAGTTAGGGGTTGGAGGGGGGAGCCGGAAGTCAATTTCACATACGAATGGTTCGGTCGAAAAATTAATTTTCTCGGTAATGCATGGTTCGGTTGACTGGCCAATCAATTACAAATGGGTGTGAGTTCCTGGCAAGTCTTGTATTCCTGGTGAACATCCTAACGTCAGGGATAAGAAGACGAATAGCCCTGGAACACATGCCATGAAAATAACGATAGAGCAATACAACGCTACCCACATTCTGACGATGTTCAAGAGAAGCAATAGAGTTGGATACCCTGCTGTCCCCAATCAACACCATCGGTCTCGGTTGAACCCGGTCAAATATTGGGTTGCCCAAAAAGTAATTTTTCATATAGTCGGCGTTGACAAATTTTTTCACAACTTGTGACTCTGTTATTGCATTCTTTTAGCTTGCTTTAGAAAAAAAGTGTAAAAAAAGAATATTTGGTTAAAGTTCATTTTAAGTTTTATTAAAAATGCATTTACTTTCTTTTAAAAAATCCGCAATTACTTTTTGGGCAACCCAATAGCTCCAAGGATGATTTTGGAGCTCCTGCCCATATATGAGAGTTATATTCCATGCTCGACCTGATGTAGGTAGTATAGATATTGAGAAGTATAGAAGAGGTGAAATATTTCTTGCACCTCTTAAGAAAGCCCAAACACTTGAATGCTTATTTCCACACTTCGAATACGTGTTTTGAACAACGGAGTTCGCATTGTATCTTCATGCCCAGAACATTGAAGTGGGTCAGTGAATCGCCTGTGAGGCAAGAAACAACACATGCGTCTTCTGTGCGTTAAAGTCTAATCTGTTCATTCTACCACACTCGGAAATGGCCAACAAATCCTGGGAGAGCGTCTCATCCACAATGCCCCCCCTTTCCACAATTTCTTGAGGACTGGATATGAATGGCAAATGAGTAGACTGGATTCTAAGTCTGACCCAATAGATCGTCAATGAAACTAAGAAAAAGGGAAGGGGAAAGGACAGAGCCTTGTGGCACAAAGAATTTTGCAGAGAGTCTTCTATTATGAATCCCAACAACTTTGAAATAAAAGCTCCAAATCGGGCTATAACCTGATATAGCTCCCATATAAACCGATCTGCCGATTTTACTTCTTAAGTTGTTACAAACAGCAATTTTTTATGCGATTTGGCTGAAATTTTGCATGTGGTGTTCTGTTACGACTTCCAACAACTGTGCCAAGTACGGTGAAAATCGGTCTATAACCTCATATAAACCCGTCTCTCGATTATCCTTGTTCAATTTCTAGAAGCTTGAGTTCTACAGGTTTGACAGAAGTTTGTTATGTATTGTAGAATAAAATTAGGCCCTTAAACTAAATTTAGTTTGTATAAATTTGTAGAAGAATCCATGGTGGATCCCAAGAATTCCAAGATTCTGGCCGGCCGAATTTAGCACGCTTTTACTTGTCTATTTTCACCTAAACCAGAGGACGTTTTCACCGAAAAATATTTGGAAACTTATATTTCGTCGACATCATGTTACCACAGATATTTTATTCCATTATCTGCAATTTTTGCACAACATTTTTCCTTCTTCCAAGTCCCTTTATCCCAAGATTATATCGTTTTTTTAATGGTAAATCACATCGCTGGTCATTTAAAACTTAAACTCTGAACTTGTGACATAAACTTGTGAAACAAGTTGCAGTGCTACTTCAACATTCACTTGTTTGTTGTTGACTTAAGGTCAAGAGATTTAATTCTTTCGTCCCTTGTTTTTTCTTCATTTATATTTTCATTCACAAGGACCATGCGGGTCCTTGGTGGTTTAGAGCAAAGAGTTTACAAGTAAAGAGACTCTCTTTTGCGATGTGTTTGTGTTGCACAACTACTACCACTACTACTACCATTACAAACACTTCAAATGGCATTACAGTGATGACTTTGGTTTAAACATTCACATCCTGTTTGCTCGAATGACTGACTGTCTACGTCTCTTTGTAGATCTTTTGCATTTGGCTAGGAATATTTGTGGTACTTAGCTTCCCACTCGTCATTCTACAAACGGATTATTGTGGAGCATAGTCACAACAAGGCAAAAAAGAGTTTGTGCCATAAAACAACGGCACTAAAAAAATAATTATTAACAACATCCTCAATTGCTGGACAGAGTGGGATCGCAAACACTCTTCGTGCTCATATAATTGACACCTACAATCTCATTTTTAGGGGGCAGTAAAATGGGCAAGGATTAAGAGAAATTATGGGTCACGATACACTTGTCAAAAGATCAAATATTGCTGAAAAAGAGCTATAAAATGGAACAGAATATCTTCGTGCAAAATATCTTCGCTTTTGTCTTTTATTTTTCTTATAAATAAACGAGAAAGTGTTGCGCCTTGTTTTTTAATACCCTACACCACCATTCTGGTATAGGCTATTATAACGTTGTGCATTTGTTTGCAACGCTAAAAAGGAGAAGAGATAGACCCATTAATAAGTTTACCGATCGGCTTAAAATCACTTTCTGACTCAACTTAGCTATAGCCGTCTGTCCATGTATTCTTGATATCCAGGTAGTAGTTGCATTTATTACCCGACTAGCTGACCCGGGCCTGCTCCGCTGCGCCTTCTTTTACTTTATATGGAACAAAAGTTTTTTTGGAATATTTATTTTCGACAATTAAAGAGCTTTTAGTGAAATACCATGCTTCGAAAATAGTATATTGCTGGACTAACAGTTTAACAATATAAGTGCCTTTATCTGAATCCCACATGGTTGGTCTACGAATTTAAGTTTGGATGTAAGGTGTACTCCATTCTTAAAATACTTCATTTCAGCTCGATATTCTCATGAAGTCAGATACTTGGCCCTGAAAAAATATCAGCATAGTGCTCTTCGTTCAAATACCATTTATTTAAACCCCATATTGCCGTTGGCTTAAGAGGAGTTTACACGATGAGGCATCCCCCAAACACATGTCCCCAAAATAGGTTATCAATTTTTTTTTCTAATCTCAAATACCTTTCATTTTAGCCACATATTGGCATGGTCGAAAAATGTTTTTTTCCTTTGGGGGTGTTTTGGGAAAGGGGTTATGCCCTAAATACATGGTCCTACATTTGGATATCAAATTCGTATTCTACTCCCAAATACCTTTATTTGAGCCCCATATTGCGATGGTCACTAAAAATGGCTGTTTGTGGGTTATTTTGGAAAAGGCGTAGACCCCCAGAAAATTGGTCCCGAAAATGGGTATCAATTCTTGCTCTATCCGCCCAATACCTTTCCTTTAAGCTCCACATTGACATGGTCGGTAAATATGTCCGATTTAGGGGTGTTTTGGGGATTCGGGTAGTCCCCCAAACACTAAGTCCGGAAAATATATCAGCAACGTGCTCTATTCTCATATATCATTTATTTGAACCCCATATTACCATTGCCCTCAAAATTGGTTATCAAATTCGTTTTCTAATCTCATTTTTTGGGTTTGGGGTATTGGCCCTAAAAACTATAAGTATTGGGTTGCCCAAAAAGTAATTGCGGATTTTTCATATAGTCGGCGTTGACAAATTTTTTCACAGCTTGTGACTCTGTAATTGCATTCTTTCTTCTGTCAGTTATCAGCTGTTTCTTTTAGCTTGCTTTAGAAAAAAAGTGTAAAAAAAGTATATTTGATTAAAGTTTTTTCTAAGTTTTATTAAAAATGCATTTACTTTCTTTTAAAAAATCCGCAATTACTTTTTGGGCAATCCAATATATCAGCAACGTGTTCGATTCTCTCATATCTATATTTCATTTATTTGAACCCCATATTGCCATTGAGCTCAAAATTGGATATCAAATTCGTTTTCTAATCTTAAAATCCTTATTGCAAAAGTCAGCAAATATGTCCGGTTTGGGGTATGACCCTAAAAACTATGAATATTTAGTTCCATTCTCTTTAACACCGAAATTGCCTTGGTGCGCAAATACGTCCTATTTGAGGGTTGTTATGGTGGTGGGACGTCCGCTAGACAGTTGGCTCTTAATGTTGATATCAGATACGTGGTCTACTCCCACATACCTTTAATTTGAGCCCCATATTTCCATAGTCGGCAAACATGACAGGCTTGGGGGATGGGCGGCCACTCACTGAGTTGGCCTTGAAAATATATATCGGATTCGTGTTCTACTTTAAAAACCCTCTTATTTGAGCCTCATATTGCAATAGTCAGAAAATACTTCCTACTTGGGTGGTGTTGTGGGGTTGGGGTGGCCCCATAGACACTTTTCCCAAATATTGATATCAGATTCGTTCTTTACTCCCGAATACCTTTCATTTGAGCTCCATATGGCTATGGTCGTAAATTTGTCCCCATTGGGGGATGTTTTTGGGGAGAGGCGGCCCCCAAACACTTGGCCCCATATTTGGATATCAGATTCTAATTCTACACTCAAATACCTTTTATTTTAGCCCCATATTCCCATGGTCAGTAAATAAGTCCTGTTTGGGGGGTGTTTTGGAGAAGGGGTCTACCCCCAGAAACGTGGTCCCACATTTCGATGTCACATTCGTATTCTACTCGCAAATACCTTTCATTTGAGTCCCATGTTGTCATGATCCGCAAATATTTCGATTTAGGGGTGTTTTGGGGGTTGGGTGGTGTTGTGGGGGTGGGGTGGCCCCATAGACACTTTTCCCGAATATTGATATCAATTTCGTGCTTTATTCCCAAAGACCTTTCATTTGAGCCCCATATTGCTATGGTCGTAAATTTGTCTCCTTTGGGGGATGTTTTTGGTGAGAGGCGGCCCCCCCAAACACTTGGTCCCATATTTGGATATCAGATTCGTATTATAAAGGGTGATTTTTTTGAGGTTAGGATTTTCATGCATTAGTATTTGACAGATCACGTGGGATTTCAGACATGGTGTCAAAGAGAAAGATGCTCAGTATGCTTTGACATTTCATCATGAATAGACTTACTAACGAGCAACGCTTGCAAATCATTGAATTTTATTACCAAAATCAGTGTTCGGTTCGAAATGTGTTCATTCACCGTTCAGCGATGAGGCTCATTTCTGGTTGAATGGCTACGTAAATAAGCAAAATTGCCGCATTTGGAGTGAAGAGCAACCAGAAGCCGTTCAAGAACTGCCCATGCATCCCGAAAAATGCACTGTTTGGTGTGGTTTGTACGCTGGTGGAATCATTGGACCGTATTTTTTCAAAGATGCTGTTGGACGCAACGTTACGGTGAATGAACACATTTCGAACCGAACACTGATTTTGGTAATAAAATTCAATGATTTGCAAGCGTTGCTCGTTAGTAAGTCTATTCATGATGAAATGTCAAAGCATACTGAGCATCTTTCTCTTTGACACCATGTCTGAAATCCCACGTGATCTGTCAAATACTAATGCATGAAAATCCTAACCTCAAAAAAATCACCCTTTACATTCAAATACCTTTTGTTTAAGCCCCATATTCCCATGGTCAGTATATAAGTCCTGTTTGGGGGGTGTTTAGGGAAAGGGGTGGACCCCCAGAAACGTGGTCCCACATTTGGATATCAGTTTCGTATTTTACTCGCAAATACCTTTCATTTGAGTCCCATATTGCCATGGTCGGTAAGTATGTCCGATTTAGGGGTGTTTTGGGGCTTGGGGTGGTCCCCCTAGCACTTGGTCCGAAAATTGGATATCAGATACGTTTTCTTGTCCTAAATACCTTTCATTTGAGTCCCATATTGTCGTGATTGGTCTAAATATATGTTTGGTGGGTTTTAGGGTGGGGCAGCCTCCCTAGGTACCCCATTCATTTTTAGGGTATTATATGAGAGCACACAAAATTTCGCTTAAATCGCACCACCCATCTCCGAGATCTGGCGTTTCTGAAAATTAGGGTAAGGGGGAGGGTCGGCCCCCCCTTCAAACATCAAAAATTATAGTACCCTATTTTCACCACGGGGTCATTATGCACCATCTGTGAAAATTTCAAGAAAATCGGTTCAGCCGTTTCTGAGTCTATAAGGAACACACAAACATACAAACAAACAAACACAAATTGACTTTTATATATAAGATAAGGTCGGAAATGGATATTTCGATATGTTGCAAACAGAATGACAAAATGAATATACCCCCATCCTTCGGTGGTGGGTATAAAAAATTTCAGCGGTGGTTTCCCCTACTAATACTGGCGACATTTGACCATATAAATATAAAAAAAACCTTTTTTTTGGCAAATTTTCCACGAAAATCCAATTTTGGACAAATGTTCAATGAAAATGTGAGAAAATGAGTGAGACACTTATGTTTGCTAATTAAACTTAAGCTTTAAACTTTCATTTTACATAAAACTTTCTTGTAATTTTTATTTATGATAATATGAGATTGTTAATTTACTTACCTGAAATTGTGACAAACTGCATAACAAACTGATTATATGATGTTTCGTAGAAATCCTTCTGCAATTCGAAAAAAGAAATAAAAGCACAAAGTTAAGTCAGTTTATCCAATTAAAAGTTGTTTGCATTATATAAACACATATCTGGTGAGCACTGAGTGTGTATAAAGGCAAAAAGAAAAAAGAAAAGAATTCCATCTCCAAAGTGGAAATGAGAAACGAAAGAATATGCAATTTTTGCTGTTACTTAAGTTGAACGTTGTTTTATGTAACAAAACTGTTTAAGAAAAGGAAAACAAATTAAACATATTTCCAAGAAACTTGCTAAGATGCGAATTGAATTCATTAAATATGCATTTTGAGGAGCTCTTCATTACAGTGAAACGCATACCCTTCAACTTTTTTCCCTTTGATACCACTAAGCAAAATAGTAAATATTATGGCGATCGGTTGACGATAACTCGTGCCAATACAACATCGAAAGTTGGATGTAGAGCTTAGCTGACACTGTCAAACTAGACATAACAGTTACATGATATTTGTCTTATTGATAGATATTTATAATGCTTACAAGCCACCAAAAGGATTTGTTTCTCAGTTTACTTAAGAAGAAAGTTATTAGAGATGGATTTCGAACGTAAACGAGTGACTGCTTTATATTTGGTGGAAAATAACATCCCGGTATTATTGGCGAACTCAGAAACCTAAAGTGAACAACCGGTTATTGTTGGCGAACTCAAAAACCTAAAGTGAACAAAATGTTAGTGTATTGCACCACCACATCACTAAAATCATACTTTTTTCATGGACGTAATGATAGCGCACTATCAATAGTGGTCCCTACACAGGAACCACCACACCGGAACCACTTTCGCATTACTTCGGGATGATGTTCATAGGGTAATATTAACAGTTCTTATTCTAAACTACTTTCTCGTCCATTACACGTTAGTACAATGATTAGGAGTTCGATATTGTCTCTGGTAGTCTATTTTCTCCATCATCACATCTTGAATGAAGGCACTGTATTTGGGCCGGTTTTTCATTCCACTCCATGCTCATAGGTTTCCCAGAATTGTTATATTGGGTTGCCCAAAAAGTAATTGCGGATTTTTTAAAAGAATGAACTTTAATCAAATATACTTTTTTTACACTTTTTTTCTAAAGTAAACTAAAAGTCACAGCTGATAACTGACAGAAGAAAGAATGCAATTACAGAGTCACAAGCTGTGAAAAAATTTGTCAACGCCGACTATATGAAAAATCCGCAATTACTTTTTGGGCAACCCAATATTATGCGTGCCTACGTTGAATACTAGCATTTTGTTTTCCCAATGTCTAAAATTGAGAAGTATATATTGCGCAATGTCTTCATTGACAGAGTAATCCAGATTGTACCAATAATGTTGTTGAAATAGTACGTAATGCAGATGTGACTATCAATATTGGTTTTAACGCTGGAACCACCACCCTGAGACCTCTTTTGCATTATTTCGTCGTGAGGTTGATTGCCAGTTATCTACAGTTCTAATTCTCAACTACTTCCTCGTCCATTTAATGCTACTAAAGGGTGACTTTTTAAGAGCTATAAAAAAGTTAAAAAAAAGTAAAGAAGGACAAAAGTCAGGCGGAGCTGACTGTATAAAAACCTACACCTACCCTATGAGTACAATGTGGAAACTATATCCAATTCTGAACCAATTTTTATGAACCTCGGTGGATGTTTTAAAATGGCTTTTTAAACAATCCGTATTAAATTTCGAGCAAATATGTTCAAACTGTAATACTAAGGTTGACAACTGATTACCCGAAATCTGAAGAACATATATATAGGAGCTATATCTAAATCTGGGCCGATTTCTATGAAATTCACCAGTTATATCGAGAGTCGTAAGAAAATTCTTCCTGCTAAAAGCAGGAACCGGATCACCTAATCAAATCAGAAAGTCCGGTAGCGAACGTGAAATAAAATGTTCACCGAACTCGCCTCTCAATAAGTCCATTGTTATGCGTGCTGTGTGGCATGTGGCACCGTCTTGTTAAAACCACATATCATACAAGTCAAGCTCTTGCATTTTGGGCAAAAAGAAAGTTGGATATCATCCCACGATAGCGCTCACCATTCACAGTTACATTAGGATTCACATCACCTTCGAAGAAGTACGGTCCAATGATGCCTCCAGCCCAAAAACCGCACTAAACGGTGAATTTTTCTGGATGCACTGGTAGCTCTTGCAATGTTTCTGGCTGATGTTCACTCCAAAATCGACAATTCAGCTTATGTATGTACCCATTGAGCCAAAAGTGAGCTTCGTCGCTGAACGCATTTTTGAATTTGAAAAATTTTGAACAGAGCACACATTTTGATAATAAAATTCAATAATTTGCAAACGTTGTTCGTTTGTAAGACGATTCAAGGTTTAATTATAGACTAAACATAAAATTTTTGATAGGGACACAAATCACTAAACGAAATCACCCTTTATGTGAAGAATCGAGGAAAACCACGAGAATTTTGTCACTGTGCATATTAATGGTATTAAAATCTATAGTGGTTACTTTTCCCCAACATATATATAATGCAATTTTTATTTAACCTACATAGATTTGCGAAACAGTTTAAAAGGCGAAATTAGTACACCCCCATAGAAATCACTTTAAAAGAGTTAATGCGAAATTCATTAAAAATATCGCCGAATTTTCTTAAAATATTGGATTGCCCAAAAAGTAATTGCGGATTTTTCATATAGTCGGCGTTGACAAATTTTTTTACAGCTTGTGACTCTGTAATTGCATTCTTTCTTCTGTCAGTTATCAGCTGTTACTTTTAGCTTGCTTTAGAAAAAAAGTGTAAAAAAAGTATATTTGATTAAAGTTCATTCTAAGTTCTTTTAAAAATGCATTTACTTTCTTTTAAAAAATCCGCAATTACTTTTTGGGCAACCCAATAGTTTCAAGATAAAATAACAACAACAAAGCGTTAAGTTCGGCCGGGCCATTAATCAAAATCCGGTGTAAATTACATACCTTAATATGTTCCGATTTGGACCAAATACTAATCGGTACAAGTCATTGTTCATTTGTGTCTAACAAAATATTGGTCTTTTTAGAAGCTACAACTAAAAATAAACCGATCTGAACCATATACAAGATGTCGAAAAACCTAACACAACGCACTGCCGAAATCGGACAATAAATGCGCCTTTTATGGGTCCAAAACCTTAAATCGAGAGATCGGTCTATATCGCAGATATATTCAAATCTCCCCCGATCTGGACCAAATTGAAGAAGGATGTCTAATAGCATAACGCAACTCACTGTCTCAAATTTCGGCAAAATCGGAGAATAAATTTGGCTCTTATGGGCCTAAGACCCTAAATCGGAGGGTCGGTCTATATGGCAGCTATATCCAAATCTGGACCGATCTGGGTCAAACTAACGAAGGATGTCAAAGGGCCTAACACAACTCACTGTTCCAAATTTCAGCGAAAACGGACAACAAATGTGGCTTTTATGGGCCTAAGACCCTAAATCGGAGGATCGGTCTATATGGCAGCTAAATCCAAATCTGAACCGATCTGGGCCAAATTAACGAGGGATATCGAAGGGCCAATCTGAGCCAAATTGACGAAGAATGTCGAAGAGCCTAACATAACTGACTGTCCCGAATTTCAGCAAAATCAGATAATAAATGTAGATTTTATGGGCCTAAGACCCTAAATCGGCCGATCCGTCTATATGGGGGCTATATCAAGATATATATATCCAATATAGCCTATCTTCGAACTTAACCTGCTAATGGACAAAAAAATAATCTGTGCAAAATTTCAGCTCAATATCTCTATTTTTAAAGACTGTAGCGTGATTTCATGAGACAGACTGACGGACATGTCTAGATCGACTTAGATTTTCACGCTGCTTAAGACTATATATACTTTATAGGGTCGGAAATGGATATTTCGATGTGCTGTAAACGCCCCCCGGCCGGGGGACTCGAACCTGGGTTTTGTGAATCTTTCAGTGATATGTGAATTTTTGGTGGTGCAAATTCCTTCTCGCACGCAAGAAGCACAAAACCAACCCCTATCAGCAATACCTGTTACTAGTTCGGTAAATAGAACTTGAGAGTCAAATTCATATATTATTACATTTCTTAGAATTTGGTGTAAAATGGAACTGCAGGGACAAAATTGGCTTTAAAAATTAGCTACTGAACTAGATGATGGTGCCAACTGGTTACTGACTGGACAACGGGATGGCTGTAAAATTCGCCAGATGCCGATAAACCTTTCTATTAAGCTGTTTTTAGAAGCAAGGTAATGACTCAAAAATAAGCAGGAATGGATGCGCTGAAGAAAGCCCTTTTTACGGAAACGGTCCAAAATACCAGCAGATTTTATTCGTGCAGCTTACAACTTGTTTTTTGGCCGTCTCAGAGCAATAGTCAAGGCAAAAGATCGCATACCGAGCAAAATTGAATGGGTGGTGAAATTTACATTACTTCCATACATTTCTGTCGTTCGAGTCATTAAGAAAGTTTTTCAAACAACACACAATGGAAAATGCAATGAAAATATGGGATGATTACATAATACACATTAGTTCATGATCTTTAGTCACGTTTAGTTAAAAATTCGTAAGGGGTTGGATAATTAACTTTGTACAAATAAACTTTTCATGAGTATAGATGAAACAGCTAAAAACTCAGGTCGAGTTAGTAATTTGACTTCAACTAATTTCTTTGAAATAAGCAAGCACTTTGCCGAACATGAGTAGAAGCATATAATGGTCGACGATTCATCTTATGAAACTTATTACTGAATGAAATACTCAAAAAAGTTTGGTATTTTAGTTCAATATGTGTGTGGGCAAAATTTGTAGTTCAATATGTGTAACTAAAATGTTTACAATTTGTATTTCTTGAGTTCACAGTAACATACTCCGAAGTAAGCATAATTTAATAAATACCAGTATTGTTGTGCGGCTTGTTGTGCGGTCCAAAAACTATAAAGTAACCTCTAACAAATAAAAGCGTGCTAAGTTCGGCCGGGCCGAATCTTATATACCCTCCACCATGGATCGCATTTGTCGAGCTCTTACCACGGTATCTGTTTTAAGGCAAACAAAGGATAAAAGAAAATAATTGCTATGTTATTGGAACAATATCAAGTTATGGTTCATTTCGGACCATAATTGAACTGAATATTCGGACCATAGTAGCTAAAATTTTACACAATGACTTGTGTAAAATTTGAGCAAAATCTAGTAAGAATAGCGCACTTTAGGGGCTGAAGAAGCAAAATAGGGAGATCGGTTTATAAGGGAGCTATATTAGGCTAAAAACCGATTCATGCTTTTTTCGACACGTATGTTAAAGGTCATAAAAGAAGCCGTTGTACAAAATTTCAGCTAAATCGGATAATAATTGCGCCCTCTAGTGGCTTAAGAAGTCAAGACCCCAGATCGGTTTATACGGCAGCTATATCAGGTTATGGACCGATTTGAAATATTCTTAGCACAGTTGTTGCAAGTCATAACAAAACATCTCATTTAAAATTTCAGCCAAATCGGATAATAATTGCGTCCTCTAGAGGCTCAAGAAGTCAAGACCCCAGATCGGTTTATATGACAGCTATATCAGGTTATGGACAGATTTGAACTTTTCTTAGCACATTTGTTGGATGTCATAACAAACTACGCCATGCAATATTTCAGCCAAATCGGATAGGAATTGCTCCATGTAGAGGCTCAAGAAGTCAAAACCCCAGATCGGTTTATGTGGCAGCTATATCAGATTATGGATCGATTTGAACCATACTCAGCACAGTTGTGGGAAGTCATAATAAAACACCTCATGCAAAATTTCACCCAAATCGGATAAGAATTGTGCCCTCTAGCGGCTCAATAAGTCAAGACCCCAGATCGTTTTATATGGCAGCTATATCAAAACGTGGACCGATATAGCCCATTTACAATCCCAACCGACCTACACTAATATGAAGTATTTGTGCAAAATTTCAAGTGGCTAGCTTTACTCCTTCGAAAGTTAGTGTGCTTTCGACGGACGGACGGACGGAAAGACGGACGGACATGGCTAGTTCCACTTAAAATGTCATGACGATCAAGAATGTATATACATTATGGGCTCATCGATGAATATTTCGACGAGTTATAAACAGAATGACGAAATTAGTATACCCCCATCCTGTGGGTGAGGGTATAAAAAGAAAATTTTAAGTTAGAAATTCCGTTCAACTTACAAAATCCTTAATTGTTTTCAATAGCACTCCCCTAAGTTGGTTCATGTCTGGTATTGTGTTTTCACCTAAGTGCCGATATCTGTTAGACGCGTAGACGCCGGGCAATGACAAAGGAAATCCTCCAACGTCTCATCATCTTCCCCGCATGCCCTACACACGCTATCACTTGCCGCACCAATTTTACATAAGTGAGCTCGTAGTATGTGTCCCGTTATGATACCAATAGCTATTCTGACCTCCTTCTTGCTTCCTTTCAGTAATAGCCTCCCGTTATGATACCAATAGCTGTACTGACCTCCTTCTTGCTTCCTTTCAGCAATAGCCTCGTATTCTCACGATCTGGATCCCCACATAGGATTTACGCCGTCTTACCGACCGTTTCACTGTTGCACAATGTTGCATGCGCATTCATCGCCCATTCCCTTAACTCGGACTGCATCGACCCGAAAGGCTTCGGGTTAACCAAGTTTATTGACGGCAGTCCTCTTCACCTTCACCCCCAAATCGTCTGCCCTTTCATTTCCCCTCAACGTTAAACCCCAAACCCACTTTGTCCTCTAGCTTTGATCCATCAGTGAACATGATCTTCCAGACGGCAATACTAGGTTTCTGATAGTCCAAGACTGTACCGCTGAAAGCAGTGCCTTGCACTCGACTTCAAGGTTCATCTCAGGTATCCAATCGGAAACGTCTTCCCTTCCTTCCAGGTTTCCTATCGTCGCCTCGATTATACCGCAATGGTATGAGCTGCCCCCATCCTCAATCCATTCTCCCATCGCCTTAAGTCTCATAGTATTGGTTGCCCAAAAAGTAATTGCGGATTTTTTAAAAGAAAGTAAATGCATTTTTAATAAAACTTAGAATGAACTTTAATCAAATATACGTTTCTTACATTTTTTTTCTAAAGCAAGCTAAAAGTAACAGCTGATAACTGACAGAAGAAAGAATGCAATTACAGAGTCACAAGCTGTGAAAAAATTTGTCAACGCCGACTATATGAAAAATCCGCAATTACTTTTTGGGCAACCCAATATTATGGTCAGGCAGTCTAAAACAGATCTCAGTCCCTGGGTTCTCAACGTAAACCCCCAGGCCCACTCTGTCCTCTAGCTTTGGTCCATCCGTGTAACATGATTTTCCAGATGGCAATACTAGGGTTCTGTTAGTCCATGACTTTGGCTCTGGCCGAAGTGTCTTGCACTCGTCCGCAAGTGTCGTCTCAGGTATCTGATCACAAACCTCTTCCCTTCCTACCAGATTTCCTATCGTCGCCACGATTATACCGAGATGGTATGAGCTGTTGCCATCCTCAATCCAATCTCCTATCGCCTTAAGTCTCATAGCCGCAGTGGCTGCCTCACACTTAATCTGTATGTCAATGGGTCGGATATCTAGAATAGTCTCCAGTGCCTTAGTGGGCGTGGTCCTCATCGCTCCGCCTATGCCAAGACAACATATTCTCTGAACCTGTTGTATGGTCCTTATGTTGCATATTGAACTTGTAGCATGCATATAATTCTTTAGCACCATAGGAAGTTCAATATTTCTCCAATTTAGTAAATTTTAACTAGTGTTGAGGTTCAAAATGTTTTTAATTTTAAAAAACAGTGTTCGTTTGAATTGGTACCACTTCGTGTCAGCTATCCTATATAAACCAAAACTGTTTCCAGGATACAAAAACCTGTTTCCATCTAATATTTTATCATCTTGATAGACTAATGCGCTTTAAACATTTTCTATTTTGACAATTCTGACATAATCATTGCACAATTACTTATGCTAAAATCCCAAATGGATCTAACCTGTCGAGCAGCATTCAATTAAAATCTAATTGCATAAGTGTAAGCAACAGCAAAAGTGATTAACACAAAATCAAATGGTCCATCACAAAAGCTACAAGACAATAGCAAGCACATTCATCAAAACGTGAAAAGATTCCCCATAAAACATGACAAACCTAAGCGCCTCTGAGTTGAGTGACGAACCAAAAGTCACCAGGCAACAGACGGACAGTTTTCAGATATATATGTAGCAGAAGAATTAATGCTGTGTGTCAAGAGAAGTAGCTAAATGTTGATTATTTGATTTGAGACTTAGTTCGCACCACCCGAAAACCCCCGAAGGCTCCCTCACATAAGCTCAGTTATGAGATAATATTGTTGACTTCAAAGTTTTGTTGGTGAAACCACAAAATTTAATCCTTTTTTGCCATTTTAGCTTTAATTAATTTTAATGACGATAAGCACCCAACAACCCAAAGAGAAAAAGAGAAGACTTACTAGAAAAGAACAATCTCCCAGCATACAAAGAAAACACACGACCATGTGAACCAACTTCAGACACACAGCCAGACACACAAACTTAGTTACTTACACATTGACATCGCTGACATATGTGGGGATTATGCGTTTGTTTTATTTTCTGTTTTTTTTTTTTTTTTTTTTCAATGAAAAGACTAAAGCTAACAAGAACAACGTAATCACAATTAAAGAATAAAACAATAAAAAAAGAAGAAGAGAACGTAAGAGTACCATGTTTCTACCATAATAAGATTACGTTGCTAGCATTATTTTTTTTTATTATAGAATAGTACAAGAGTCGGTAGCAACCGCAAACAAGGTGGGCAAACATACGCGAAAGAGTGGAATGTATCAAAACGTTAGAGTTCTTAGTTAGAAGGAAAATTCATTCAAAAGAGCATAAAATTATTTACTTATAAAGGAATTATGACGAATATTAATTCATATAACATAATAACTTAAGAGTGTGCAGTGCACGTTTGTAGACTCTTTTTAATTGCCACACTCAAATGTTTTTAGAAATACGTTTTTGTTTTAATTTAAAACCAGTAAAGAAGGGCAAAAGTCGGGCGGTGCCGACTGTATAATACCCTACACCTACCCTATAAGTATAATGTGGAAGCTATATCCAATTCTGAACCAATTTTGATGAACCTCGGCGAGCAAATATGTTCATAATGTAATAACTACGGTTGACGGTTGAACTTCTCGGATAATGTACTAGTCGTCGAGGAAGGCGTTGCGCAAAATTTTGGCAAGTTGGTCAAACAAAGCGCTTGCAACTTCTCAGATAATGTACTAGTCATCGAGGAAAGCGTTGTGCAAAATTTTCGCAAGATGGTCAAACAAAGCGCTTGCAGTGGTTCTTGAAGGGAACATATGACGATATACATATATGACATCTATATCTAAATCTGGGCCGAATTCTATGAATTTCACCAGCAATATCGAGAGCCATTAGAAAATCCATACTGCAAAATTTTGGCAGAATCGGTTAAAAAATGAGCACTTTCTTGCATTATTTCTCAAAATCGGACAAATCTATTCGGTTGCTCAAAAAGTAATTGCGAATTTTTCATATAGTCGGCGTTGACAAATTTTTTCACAGCTTGTGACTTTGTAATTGCATTCTTTCTTCTGTCAGTTATCAGATGTTACTTTTAGCTTGCTTTAGAAAAAAAGTGTAAAAAAAGTATATTTGATTAAAGTTCATTCTAAGTTTTATTAAAATAGCATTTACTTTCTTTTAAAAAATCCGCAATTACTTTTTGGGCAACCCAATATATATGAGAGCTATATCTAAATCTGAACTGATTTCGAGGAAACTCCTCAGATACTGCGTCGAGGAAAGCGTTTTGCAAAATTTTGGCTAGATGGATCAATAAATGCGCTTGCTGTGACTCTAGAAGTTTAAATCGGGCGATAAATATATGAGAGCTAGATCTAAATCTCAACCGATTTTCATGAAATTCACCAGTAACATTGATAGTCAAGAGAAAATCCCTCCTGCCAAATTTCGAGAGAATCGGTTAACAAATGACCATTTTATTGCATTATTACTGCAAATCGGACGAACATATATATGGGAGCTATACTTAAATCTGAACCGATTTTGACCAAACTCTATGAATATTGTGGTAGTCGTGGAGGAAAGCGTTGTACAATATTTTGGGAAGATTAGTCAATAAATGCGCTTTCAGTGGCTCTAGGAGTAAAAATCGGGCGATATATATATGAGAGCTATATCTAAATCTGAACCGGTATACATGAAATTCATCAGTCATGTCGAGAGTCCTAAAAAAATCCTTCTTGCCAAATTTCGAGAGAATCGGTTAACAAATGACCATTTTATTACATTATTACTGCAAATCGGACGAACATATATATTGGAGCTATATCCAGATTTGAACCGTTTTTTTTTTTTTCAATTTCAACAGGCTTCGCCTCTAGGCCGAAAAACATGCTTGAACCAAATTTGAAGACGATCGGATGAAAACTGCGACCTGTAGTTTGTACACAAATTAACATTGTCAGACGGACAGACCGACGGACGGACAGACAGACGGACATAGCTAAATGGAATCAGAAAGTGATTCTGAGTCGATCGGTATACTTATCAATGGGTCTGTCTCTCTTCATTTTGGGTGTTACAAACAAATCCACTAAGTTATTTCACAGTAGTCGTGTAGGGTAAAATTACATTACATTGGACCCTCCCCCTTACCACAATTTTCAGAAACATCATGTCTCGGAGATGGGTGGTGCGAATTAAGCGAAATGTTGTGTGCTCTCATATAGTACCCTTAGAATAAAAATTTTGTATCCAAATTTCGGATGGGCTACCAAAGGGGGCCGCTCCACCCTAAAACCTACCAAACATATATTCCGACCAATCACGACAATATGGGACTCAAATGAAAGGTATTTAGGATAAGAAAAGGTATCTGATATCCAAATGTCGGACCAAGTGTTAGGGGGACCACCCCAACCACGAAAACACCCCTAAATTGGACGTTGGCATTATGGGACTCAAATGAAAGGCATTTGCGAGTAGAAAACGAATCTAATATCCAAATGTGGGACCACGTTTCTGGGGGTCCACCCCTTCCCCAAAACACCCCCAAGCAGGACTTATTTACTGACCATGGGAATATGGGGCTCAAATAAAAGGTATTTGAGTGTAGAATTCGAATCTGATATCCACATATGGGACCAACTGTTTGGGGGGGACCTCCTCTTCCCAAAAACATCCCCAGAGGGGACAAATTTACGACCATAGCAATATGGGGCTCAAATGAAAGGTCTTTGGGAGTAAAGCACGAATCTGATATCAATATTCGGGAAAAGTGTCTATTGGGGCCACCCCAACCTCACAACTACACCCAAATAGGAAGAAGTTGCTGACTATTGGAATATGAGGCTCAAATAAGAGGGTTTTTAGAGTAGAACACGAATCTGAAATATATTTTCAAGGCCAACTCACTGAGTGGCCGACCATCCCCCAAAATACCCCCCAAGCCGGTCATGTTCGCCGACTATGGAAATATGGGGTGTAAATTAAAGGTATTAGGGTGTAGACCACGTATCTGATATCAAGATTAGGGACCAGCTGTCTAGGGGACGTCCCACTACCATAACAACCCCCAAATAGGACATATTTGCTCACCAAGACAATTTGGGTTCTAAAGAGCGTGGAACTATAGTTTTAAGGGCTAATACCCCAAACCGGACATATTTGCTGACTTTTGCAATAAGGAGTTTAAATGAGATTAGAAAACGAATTTGATATCCAATTTTGAGGCCAATGGCAAAATGGGATTCAACTAAATCATATATAGATATATGAGAATAGAGCGCGTTGCTGATAAATTTTCCGGGCTTGGTGTTTGGGGGACCACCCCAATCCCCAAAACTCCCCTAAATTGGGCATATTTACCGACCATGTCAATGTGGAGCTTAAATGAAAGGTATTGGGGGGTAGAGCAAGAATGTATACCCACTTTGGGAACCAATTTTCTGGGGATCTACCTCTTTCCCAAAATACCCCACAAACAGCTATTTTTTACTGGCCACCGCAATATGGGGCTCAAATAAAGGTATTTGGGAGTACAATACGAATTTGATATCCAAATGTAGGACCATGTATTTAGGGCATCACCCCTTCCCCAAAACACCCCGCAAAGGGTAAAATTGGGCGATCGCCGTGCGAAGAACAAAAGAGTTTTGTAAAAGATGTTTGTGTTTGTTGCTATTGGCATCATCGGATAAGTTGGATTTGAATAAGGGAAGTAAGATTTGATTTGTTTTCTATTGCGCTTGTGAATCAAGTCGTCTTAAAGAGCTCTGTTCAATTTCAGATGCGTGCATTAGTTGGGACACTACTCTAGTTGGGATGGTTGTAAAGCACCATGATCCATTTGACATTGCCCGCTGATGATATTTCTTGGTCGAAATTAAAAACGCGATACGTGATAACCAGTCAAATGCTACTAGCAACCACTATGGGAAGCGTTTCGTCATTTTGTAAGAATAACTCATCGGCCATATCAGGTGTGGAGCACAACACTAACACAAGTCTGCCACCTTTCATACTAGTCTGACACTTTCACTATTAATCTCAGATATTCGCATAGATAACCACACTTTGAAGGCTTTGAAAGATTAGGACTGGCCTATTAATAGTGTGTTGGCAATCTGTGCAAAATTCAGCACTGACTTTATGACCAAATGCTGCCGACGATGAGTCAGTTCTTGCACACAATAGCGACTACAATCTTCAAAACAAAAAAATTGAGGTATCTTTACCAATTTCACAGTAACAGAATAAATTTGGCAATTTTTGTTTTTGAAAAACTGTGGGGTTGGCCCCTTTCCCCAAAATAATATCCTAGCCACGTCCCTGATGGCAGCTATATCCAACTATAGACCGATCTGAACCATACAGGGAACGGATTTTAGAAATCCTAACATAGGTCCTTGTGCCAAATTTCAGCGAAATCGAGTAATAAATGCGCCTTTTATGGGCTCAAGAGCTTAGATCGGGAGATCAGTCTATGTGGCAGCTATGTCCAAATACAGCCCAGTATGAATGTCGAGATTCAGCTAATTATCTTCATTTTTATAACCTACACTACTACTGTGGTATCGTCTGTCTATCTGTCCGTCTGTACTTGTTAATTTGTGTACAAACTACAGGTCACAAATTTCATCCGCTCTTCTTCAAATTTGTTACAGGCATGTTTTTGGCCTAGAGACGAAGCCTATTGAAATTGGAAAAAATCAGTTCAGATTTGGATATATCGCCCATACATATGTTCGTCCGATTTTGGAAAATATTGCAATAAAGTGCTCATTTGCTAACCGATTCTCTCGAAATTGAGCAGGATACCCAGAAGGAAGAGAGATAGACCGATTGATAAGTATACCGATCGACTCAGAATTACTTTCGGATTCGATTTAGCTATGTCCGTCTCTCTGTCCGTCTGTTCATGTTAATTTGTGTACAAACTACAGGTCGCAATTTTCATTCGACTGTCTACAAATTTGTTACAGGCATGTTTTTCGGCCTAGAAACGAAACCTAGTGAAATTGGAAAATATCGGTTCAGATATGGATATATCTCTCATATATATGTTCGTCCGATTTGGAGTAATATTGCAATAACGTGGTCATTTGTTAACCGATTCCGTCGAAATTTGGCAGAAAAGGTTTTCTCATGACTCTCGACATTACTGGTGAATTTTGAAGAAATCGGTTCAGATTTAGATATAGCTCTCATATATATATCGCCCGATTTTAACTCCTAGAGCCACTGCAAGCGCATTTATTGACCAATCTTCCCAAAATGTCGTACAATGCTTTCCCCGAAGACTACCACAATATATGATAAGTATGCTCAAAATCGGTTCAGATTTAGATATAGCTCCCATATATATGTTCGTGCGATTTGCAGCAATATTGCAATAAAATGGTCTTTTGTTAACCGATTTTCTCGAAATTCGACAGGGAGGATTTTCTCTTGACTCCCAATATTACTGGTGAATTTCATGGATATCGGTTCAGATTTGAATATAACTCTCATATACATATCGCCCGATTTTAAATTCTAGAGTCACAGCAAGCGCATTTATTGATCCATCTTGCCAAAATTTTGCAAAACGCTTTCCTCGACGACTGCCACATTATCTGAGAAGTTTGCTCGAAATCGGTTCAGATTTAGATATAGCTCCCATATATATGTTCGTCCGATTTTGAGAAATATTGCAATAAAATGTTCATTTGTTAGCCGATTCTCTCGAAATGGAGCAGGGAGGATTTTCTTAAGACTCTCAACATTACTGATGGATTTTAATAGAAATCTGTTCAGATTTTGATATAGTTGCCATATATGAATATTGCCCAATTTTGACTCCAAAAGCCATTGCAAGGGCTTTTATTGACCAACCTTGCCAAAATGTTGCTCAACGCTCTCCTCGACAACTGCCACAATTTCTAAGAAGATTGGTCGAAATCGGTTTCGATTTAGATATAGCTTCCATATATATGTTCGTCAGATTTAGGGTAATTTGGAATAATGTTGCCATTTGTCAACCGTAGTTTTTACAGTTTAAACATATTTGCGCGAAATGTTATAGGGATTGTTTAATAACCCAACTGAAAACATTCGCCGAGGTCTACCAAAATTGGTTCAAAACTGGATATAGCTCCCACATTGTACTTATAGGGTAGGTGCAGGGTACTATACAGTCGACACCGCCCTACTTTTGCTCTTCCTTACCGATTAAAGCCTGTAACATGATTTCAACAAGCAGACATCTTAGATTTTTACGACGATCAAAACTTTATATACATTATAGGGTCGCAAATGGATATTTCAATGTGTTGCAAACGGAATGACAAAATGAATATACCCCCATCCTTCAGTAATGGGTATAAAAAGGAAAACCATCAACTAAGTAGACATAAAATTTGTGCCCAGACTTCTAGTACTATAAAATGACAGACTATCAAGTGACCTTGACCTCCTTCGACCCCTAGAAGAAGGCAGTCATACGACCATCCTTGCAGGGACTAATTACATTATCGTGTGGCCATATTCCACACAAAGAAAATAAATAAAATTTTATGTTGATATAGAGATTTGCTTCTATTGCTGAAAGAACAACTCTGTGCCTTTGGAAACAATACTAATATCTAAAACTACATATCCCGCAACACACAGTGTTGTTCTTCAAAATGAGTGATGAAAAAGATTTTCGAATTTTTTTTTAACGTTTTCTTAATTTTTATTATCAGAATATTTTCGAATTAAAATATCAAATTTCATCGTCCTACCGAATTTAATCCAATTTGAACTGAAAAGTAAAGCATACTTTAGGGATGACTTTTTTCTCTTCCCAAACAATATTTTATAACAGAATTGTTTTATAACACTTTTAAATGCATATATTTCAAAGAGCCTTATATCCTAAAAAGTTTTAAATTCCAAAAGTCCATGTTAAGAAAATCTTTCTTTTCTGAATCAATGTACTTATGATGAGTCTCATTTTATTCGATTAAACCCAAGTCACAATTCTCACATTTCGTGTATACAGATTTCTTTGAAACTAAAAAAAAAATCATGTTTTCCATTTTCCTGTAGTTTTGGACATGAAACAGTCTTCTCATACAACAACATCATCGTTGGGTAAGTGTTGATGTTCCAATACTGACAGTTACCAAGTCAGATTGTTGCATCTCATGTTGTGATGGTTTTATTGTCTTAAAAATGGCCATCCTGTGGCTTTAACTACAATGGAGATTTCTTTGTTTTTATGTTACGACATTGTTGTTGTTAGATTGAGTGTGCACACAACGGTTGCAACATCTTTTTTAATGAGTTTAGTTGTGTGTGTGTGTGTGTGTGAGTTTGCCTGTGTATTCTAAGATATACTTTTTCCTTGCACTGTTGGTGATTATTTTTCAATTTCTCTAGTTTGCAATTGTTGTTTTTTGCCTAAGTGTTCTGTTGTCGAGAATTCCTGTTTTTTTTTGTTTTCTCATACAATAGAAAGGGTTATTTAAAGAATTTGTAAAATAAAACTTTGAAAATTTGTTATTTGGATTTTAATTTACGACAAAATTGTATCAATATGTTGAAAAGAAATGTTCAAAATAAAATCAAATAGACGAGCCTTAAAAAGAAAAACAAAATTTCCTAAAATTTTCCATTAAATAAATTTTTGCACAATGGGATAGAAAAAAATCTGTAAAAGCGCATTAAGTTTGGCCTGGACGAATCTTGTATACCCTGCACCATACAACGTATTGGACATGTTCTTTGAATAATTTTTATACGCACCACCGTAAAATGGATGGAAGGAATATGATGGCATATTCATTTTGTCCTTCCATTTGCAACACATAGAAATATCAATTTTCGACCACATAAATTGTAAGTATACTTGATCGTGATTTATGTCCATGCCCCGACGGAAGACAAAGATGAGCAGACCAAGGATATTTTCTACGAGCGCCCAGAGAGAGAATATGGCGGCTACCCTGCCCATGATATTAAAATCGTTCTGGGAGATTTTAATGCGAAGATAAGGAAGGACAACATCTATGGTCCAACAGCCGGAAAGATTAGCCTCCACGAGATAACGTTCAGTAGTGGGTTGAGGCTGATAGAGTTCGCCGCGGCAAAAAACATGGTAGTTAGTAGCACCAGATTTCAACATAAAAATATTCACAAAGCCGAATGGCTGTTACCCGATCAAAACACGATAATCCAAATTGATCACGTTGTAATAAATGGAAGGGATTCATCCAGCGGGTTATATGTACGATCGATCCATGGAGCGAATATAGATTCGGATAATTACCTTGTTGCAGCAAAGGTTCGCACCCGTTTGAACATGGCGAGGAAAGAACGATCTGACACTGCACGGAAGCTCGAAATTGAAAAGCTGCAAACACAACAAATGGCAGTGGCATACTCCACTCGACTGACCCAACTGCTTGATGAGAGCACTCCTTGTTCCGACGATACAATGGAGCAGTAGCAATCCATTGCCCACTCCATGGAAAATACCGCGAAATCCGTACTTGGGTACCGGAAGCCTCCCCCAAGAAACCCATGGTACGACCATGAGTGTAGAGATGCTACTGAAGCCAAGAATGCTGCATATAGAGCAACCCTGCAATCAGTAGCAGATGAATGAGAGTTATCAGGAGAAAAGGAGAGAGGAGAGAGGAGAAACGTCTATTCCGCAGAAAGAAAAAGGAAATAGAAAGACGTGAGTGTGAGCGAATTGAGATGTACAGGAGTCAGAATGAAGTCCGGAAGTTTTACCAAAGAATTAAACATCAAACCGTTGGCTTTGGTGGAGGCACATCCTCCTGCAGAGACAAAGAAGGAAATCTGGTAACTGACACAGATAACACGCTGAGGATATGGAAAGAATATTTTACCCAACTGCTAGTGTCCGATGTTGGCGGCGAAGAGGATACAGTAGATTCAATCAATGATGATGGTATAGAATGTTTACCTCCTAGTCAGAATGAGGTCCAGGAAGCAGTGAGCCGACTGAAGAACAACAAGGCAGCAGGAGCCGACGGGTAAACCGCTGAACGATTTAAGACCGGAGGCGACACGCTGATATAGCGTATGCATCAGCTTATCTGCGCAATCTGGCTAGAAGAACGCATATCCGATGATGAGAACCACAGCATACTATATCTCGTACACCAGAAAGGAGGCAAAACGGAATGTGCCAACTACAGGGGAATAAGAGCGTACTGTGTGAAAGATTAAAACCTAAAACCAATGACATAATTAGGCCCTATCAATGCGGCTTTAGACCTGATAAATCCAACCTGGACCACCCTTGTAATCGTATACAAGATACTCTCGAACGTACTGTGTGAAAGATTAAAACCAATGACATACTTGGGCCCTATCAATGCGGCTTTAGACCTGATAAATCCAACTGGACCACCCTTGGAAAAGACCTGAGAAGGACAAATCAACACCTACCGTTTCTTTGTTGACTACAAAGCCGATACTCCTTTACGTTCAAAGGTATTTCAAGCCATGTCTGAGTTTGGTATCCCTGCAAAATTGATAAGACTTTGCAGGATGACACTTGCTGATACGCGTTCCTAAGTAAGAATAGGAAAGAATCTCTCCGAACCATTTGATAACTAACGAGGTTTTAGGAAGCGACACAGCATATCGTGTTATCTCTTTAATATCCTGCTGGGAGGATTACACGAGATGCAGATGTGAATAGATATGACATACTAATCACGAGAAATAAAATGATGTCGACGACATCGATATCATAGGTCGGTCACCGGAAGTGGTAACTGCAGCCTTTTAAAGAATCGAAAGAGACTCAGTGAAAATGGGTCTGGCAGTAAATTGAAATAAGACTAAATGGATGGTTTCAACTCCCACAACGCCTTGTTCAACCGAGCAGATAAAGAAAATGGAGACAGTCGGGAATCACAACATTGAGATAGTCAGTAACTTTATCTACCTCGGCACCGCCGTAACCGAAATGAATGACACCAGTTTTGAGGTAAAGCGAAGAATAATACTAGCAATCAGATGCTACTTTGGATTAAATAGGCAGTTTAGAAACAAGGTCACCTCTCGATAGACGAAGATTACACTCTTCAAGACACTGATACTACCCGTGTTGTTAAATAGTTCTGAGGCATGTGTACTTGTGAAAGCAGATCAGGCAGTGCTTGGAGTATTTGAGAGAAAGACTTTTCATAAAATATATGGACCTGTTTGCGTTAGTGGAGAATATAGGCGACGTATGAATCACGAGCTGTATGACGACGATAGCATAATTACACGCATCAAAGTACAACGGCTGCGTTGGCTAGGTCATGTTGTCAGAATGGATGAAGAAGCTCTAACAAAGAAGTCTATTGAAGGTAAACACGGTGGTACACGCATACCGGGAAGACCAAAATCCCGATGGAAAGATCAAGTGGTGGGAGACACCTCGAAACTTGGTGTCAGTTATATTAGAATGAGCGCAGAAGAACGAGCCGCTCGGAATGCTATTCTACGTTCGGCAAGTGGATCAAAAATGTAAAAGTTGTCGCTTAAGCAGATAACTTGGAAATTGCGGTTAGGAATAAGATTTTAAGCACTCTTAGAGATATAATTCATGAAGCTTTACGCAAGACAGTAAACTAGGCCAAAGAAAGTGATCTACGCCTAGATCCGTGTAAACAGAAGTAATTCTTTAAAGTAAAAAATTCAAGCTACATGACTTTTGTCCCGAAATGGGCAAGAAAGGCAACTCTTGGCCTATAAGTTTTAGATACAAACTTCTCTTGTGTAAGTTTCAAGTCTATCTGAATCTTTATTTCAAATTTTCCTTAACGCTAGCTTAATAAATAAATGTTTACAATTAGCTGATGAATTCTTCATAGTATATGTTTTCATTATGGCTCGCTATGGGTGGTCAAATGATATTTGCATTGATCTCTGTTTCTCTGTGGCTGGTTGGGGTAAATGGATTTTGTATATACAAAATCCATTTGCGACAATTTCGTTGATCATGGATTTTTGCTAATGCTGCAAAAATCCATAGTCATAATGAATTAAAATTCTGCGGACAGCGTGGGTGGCCCTGTAACTCCCCCAACGCTTGTTTCGGGCTCCGTCCTCGGAGTCGATGATAGATTTAACTTAAATCTTTTTACACTTTGATATGAAATAAGTATAATTATAATTGATATTAACAAATACAGACATGTATAATGGTAATTTGACACTTTTTGATGTTTTTCAATTTTGTTTCTATTTTGGACATTTTTTGTGTCCAATATTTCCATAGTAAGTTCTTCTTTGGTTGTATTTGTAAATGGTATAGCTTTAATAAACTCAGGGTTTAAATAATGGTGTTTAATAGTGTTTTCGACATTTGTAAAAGATTGATTTTTAAGGTATAAAGTACAATTTTTGTATTTAATCCATTTTGTTCCTTCTACAAAAATATTATGACCACAAGTAGTTTTCATTTTGGTTTTATGAAATTTCTGTATTACAATAGAGCCTGGCGTTATAATTTTTATTGTTTCTTCTGCTTTTTTCTTAATTCTAATGCAATTTTTTATTATGGATTTTGTAAAAATATCGATAATACATTCATCATTTAATTTTACAAGATTGCTTGCTTTTTCCGATTTCTCATTAAATTCGTAAACAATACCGTCTTTTAACAATATTTCTTTGTGCTTAAAACTAATTGTTTCATTTTTATCATCCAAAATTTCAAAAAGACGATATTTTTCATATTTTTCTTTTCCGTATTTAGGAATTAATAGAGTAAATATAATAATATTATGCTTATATAGTAATGACACTAAATCAATATTTTTAAATTCTTCGTCAGATTCTATCAGTTTTGTTTCTTGGTCTGTCAAAATATTTCTTGTGAGGATACCTAATCGGCTGGTCAAAATAACGTCCTCTATTGTGTCGATAAAATGAAGTAAAGAATTAATGTCATTGTGTATTTGAAAACATACTTTCAAATAGTAATAATGTTCCCTAATCTGAGTATTTAATACAAGACTTTTTATTTGGCTGGAAATATATCTTTCAATATTCAAAATATTTTTGTTTAGAATTTCTATCTGTTCCTGTAATTCCTTGTTTATTTTAATTTGTTTGTTATTTTCATTAATAAGTTCGGTATTTTCTGTATCTAAATTATGTAATGCATTATAGATTGCTTTTTCATCCTCACTGTCCATGGTTCCTGCAATAACTTTTAATGTTTTCCCTAATAAGTCAATTAATCCTCTTTTATTTCTTATTTTTGGTGTTAAAGCTTTAAGTTTTGTATCCAGTTCCCTAAAATTCCTAAGCAACGTCCTATGTATATAGTCATTTTTTGTGTCACTTGGTAGCGTTTCGTTTAACATCTTAATATTAACTTCTATTTGGTTTCTAGCAACTTCTAGTTCTGTTATATTAATTATGTGTAATACTTTCATATTATACTCAATAAGCCGCACTTCATCCACTTTGATTGGTAAATAACCATTGTTGTTGTCCAAATCGATTATTTCGATATTCTCCGCATGAATTCCATATATCAAAATTATTAGTACCAACAAAGTTGTCATTGTGATCTAATAGAATATAAGATCAAGGAAGACCAATTTAGACAATTATAATAATTATTTGTTATTTAGATATATATATATATATATATGTATAAAATTAATGCAGTAATCTTTAAAATTCGATTTTATGCTCCTGTATTGTTGCTACTAATTATTTCGTTTAACAGCATTACCCCTTCTAGTGGTTTGTTGCACTGGGAATCTTACGTTCTGTGCGTTTTGGAATTTCATGATCAAAATGATTTTCTATAATTGTTTTCAGGAAATCATCGTCAAATTCCTTTGCCTTTATTACTTTTCTTTTGTGGTTATGTATGACTGAGTTTCTAATTGATACAGCGCCTGATATTATTTTTTGAAATATAACTTGATTGTCATAAATATTTATTGGTTTTTGCAATTCCTTAATTGAATTTAGATTTTCATTATTGTTAAAATTTTGATTTGATGATATGGTATTATTAATTTCAATTCTACTAAGACAGTCTGCCACCTTATTTAGGTGTCCTTCTTTATAGTTTATTTCATAATCATACTCTCCTATTTGAAGTCTCCACCGCATTAATTTCGAATTTGGCTCTTTTAAGTTATTTAACCATATTAGTGGTTTGTGGTCAGTAAAAAGTTTAATTTTCCTGCCATAGACATATGGCCTAAATTGTTTTAAACACCCTACAATTCCAAGACATTCTTTCTCAATGGTGGAATAGTTTATTTCGTGTTCATTCAAAGTTCGAGATACGTATGCAATCGGTTTATCGTTCTGCGATAGAACTCCTCCAATAGCAACATTGCTCGCATCCGTAGTAATTTCAAAAGGTAAACTGAAGTCGGGATAAACTAATATTGGAGCATGAACCAACTTTTCCTTCAAAATGTTAAATGCATCGATGTAATTTATATCTTTTATATCTAAAATCGAGTCCTTTTTCAAGTATTTAGTCATGGGTTTAGTAATGTGTGCATAATTTTTTATGAATCTTCTATAATAGCCCGTCATTCCCAAGAATCTTTTTATTTCCTTTTCAGTTCTAGGAATTTGTAATTTTCTTATAACTTCAATTTTAGCTTGGTTCGGGGACACGCCTTCTTCATTTACTGTATGACCCAAAAATTCGACTTCTTTCCTGAAAAATTCACATTTATCTAATTGAATTTTGAGCCTTGCATTTCTTAATTTGTTAAGCACTGATTTCAAATTTTTTACATGTTCTTCTAGTCCATTGGAAAATACAATAATATCATCCATATAAACCATACACTCCCTTTTCGAAACATTTTCCCTTAAAATATTATCTACCAATCGTTGAAAAGTGCTCGGTGCATTTTTCAACCCGAATGGCATTCTATTAAATTCATAATGGCCGTTATCTACTGAAAATGCAGTTTTTTGTCTGTCCTTTTCATGGACTTCGATTTGGTGAAAACCGCTTTTGAGGTCAAGAATAGAAAAATAATTCGATTTTCCTAACTTGTCTAATATATCTGTTATATTTGGAATCGGATAATTATCCTCAATGGTTTTATCATTTAATTTTCGATAGTCAATGACTAATCTAAATTTCTTCATGCCCGATGCATCTGATTTCTTTGGTACAACCCAAACAGGACTGTTGTATGGACTACTGCTCGGTGCAATAATTCCATTACTTAACATTTCCAAAATTTGTTTTTGGATTTCATCTTTGTATATATAAGGGTACCGATAAATTTTACTTCTTATTGGTATTTCATCAGTGGTATCTATAGTATGCTTAATTTCGTGGGTAAAAGTCAATTTTCCATTATCAGAAAGTAAAACCTTAAAATCCCTAATTAGTTTCTCCAATTCTAATCTCTCCTTAGAATTAAGGTGTTCGGTTCTAATTTTCTTTAGAACTGAATCAACATCTATAATTTCGCTATTGATTTTTCCACTAATATCATTAATATTATGAATTTCCGAAATTTCTTCATACGTCAAAATCACTCCTGTATCTAAAACAATAGGTTTATTTGATTTATTATTAATCTTTACACACACTTCTCCATTTTCACATTTATAAAGACCTTCATTGAGAATTATTCCATTACCCTGCATAATATTATTAATTAATACGTCTCCATTTTCTAAAGGAAGACATATTTTACAATCTTGCTCTCCCGGTGGAATAGTTATCTTTACTTTCGTCGTTATTTTCTCAGAAAGTAATGGCAGTTTTGAACCATTTAGAAGTAAATACATCCCTTCGTAATTTATAATCGCTTTATTTTTCAATAAAATGTCGTTGCCTATTAATCCTTCAAAATTATTATTAAAATTGTAAACATAAAATTCAAACATTTGATTTGGCAAATTAAATTCCCTGAAAGCCTTCACCACGGCTTTATGTGTAACTATATGTGAATTTTTTAAAGCTAACATTTCCTTTGGTCCTTTTAATTGTACTATTTTACTTTGATGAAAAACATTTGGATTCACTAAGGAGTTTGTGGCTCCTGTATCAATCAAAAATTTGCACTTGTTAATTACTATGTAGGTGAGTTCATTGGAGCTGTCTGACAAAAATTTCCAATATCCATTGGTGTTGGTCTATCACTATCATTTATTGGCTGATTAGTTGAATCACTGCTAACGGTGTTATTTTGAAACGGGTTGTTTCGATTATTACTATCATTCTGTCTCGGAATATAATTTTGATATTGATCCTGATATCTGGTATAATTTTGATTCTGATGTTGATTTTGTCTGTGTCTTTGATTTTGATATTTATAGTTTTGATTTTTATTAAAGTTCGTATTTTGATTCACGCTTTTATTTCTATTGTCATGAGTAGAATTTGTTTCGTTTTTATTTGGAATTGGATTAGGATTATAGAAAGCATAATTCGTATCGTAAAGTATTTTCATCGCATTCTCGATATTATTTGGATTTCTACAAATTATAATGGAACGCATTGGTTCAATTAATTTGTTTTTAAATACGTCCAATGCTACCCTTTTATTAGCTGCAATGAGAGCATTGTAGCCCGCTTCGTTTTGATGTAATGATCGAGTTTTCATGTTAAGTCTTCTGAGATAAGTTATTATCTCGTCATAAAAATTCTTTGCATTAGTTTTAAATTTAACTGATCTTAATTTATCATATAACTGTTCATCTGTTAATCTATCGCCAAAGTTGTTAATAAGGGTTTCTTTTAGCTCTGTCCATCTTGTAAGGTGATTGTTTATTTCGGAAATGTCCTTAGCCGGTCCACTTAGTTTTGACTTAATTATGTCTAAAAATATTCCCTTCGACAAGTCATCATAGGTTTCTAAAATTTGCGTAATTCTGTCAACTAAGTCAATAAAGGTGTAGAGTTCGCTAAAACTACCGTTATAAACCGGTAATTTTGATAAATACTTTATAGGGTCAACCGTGACTGCGTTAAGTGCCATTTTACTATTATTTAAATTTTTTTTGTCTAAATTAAAACTTTTTTCTTTGCTGATTTTTTTTTTATCAGAAACAATTTTTTTTTAGCGTAAAATTTTCACAATTTTTTTTTCACAATTTCTTAATATTCACTATTATTTTCTTATTAGTTACCATAAATTAGAGTTATCAGAAACAATTTTTTTTTAGCGTAAATTTTTCACAATTTTTTTTTTCACAATTTCTTAATATTCAATATTATTTTCTTATTAGTTACCATAAATTAGAGCTGGTATGTTTCTCCCTCTTTCTTCCTTTATCCGTCGTATGGTTTTTCCTGCTGCCCGGACAAAACCTTTTCCTGGATTCCGAAAGTAAATCCTTTTCGAGGATTTATGTTTTCATCCTTTTTCTTCCTTTATCCGTCGTATGGTTTTTCCTGTTGCCCGGACAAAACCTTTTCCTGGATTCCGAAAGTAAATCCTTTTCGAGGATTTATGTTTTCATCCTTTTCCTGGATGGTGTTGAGTCGTGGATACCTTGTAGGATCCTACCGACTGCGCCAGTTTTAGATACAAACTTCTCTTGTGTAAGTTTCAAGTCTATCTGAATCTTTATTTCAAATTTTCCTTAACGCTAGCTTAATAAATAAATGTTTACAATTAGCTGATGAATTCTTCATAGTATATGTTTTCATTATGGCTCGCTATGGGTGGTCAAATGATATTTGCATTGATCTCTGTTTCTCTGTGGCTGGTTGGGGTAAATGGATTTTGTATATACAAAATCCATTTGCGACAATTTCGTTGATCATGGATTTTTGCTAATGCTGCAAAAATCCATAGTCATAATGAATTAAAATTCTGCGGACAGCGTGGGTGGCCCTGTAACTCCTATACCCATGCAAGAGAGCCATGGATAAAAGTTGGGGTTTAGACCGCTCATCATGCACTGGGTATATGCTGCAGATGTCAGACCTATAATGCTATATGGTATTGTGGTTTGGTGAACGGCGTTTCAAAAGTCCACCATTCAACTGATCAATACTCAGCCTAATTCAAAGGATGACATGTATGTGCATTACAAACGCACTAAAGATGACACCATCTGATACACCATCTAATGTATCTGGACGTTGTGGCTAGACAATTTCCTGCGACCACTGTTGTAAGGCTAACTGAGCTTTCCGTTTGGCCACGTGGCGGCTATGGACACGGTGTTATCCTTGATACAATGCTCGATGTTCCGAAAACTTTGGATTATATTGCATGAGCCGCTTTTCGATAAAAATTATTGAAACACTATACCTGATAGAGCTGATTGCAACTACGATATCCCTGGTAAAAGAAGTTCCTTAGATGACCTTTTGGGGTGTACTCTAAAGAACAAGGAGTGGTCACGTCGAAAAGACTACCCCGCCACTGTAGTGTGTATCAAGCGGAGATCCTTGCAATTTAAAAAGTGGTGTAATGGCTAAGATATAATGTGATAACGACGATTGGCACAAATTTCTTCCCAGACAGCCACTAAATCTCAAGAGAACATACTTCTGAAATCAAAAACCGCCCTAGACTGTCACAGATCTCTCAGCTATATGGCTGAACAGTTCAAAACTCACTTGTTCGGGTGCTGGTCCACCGAGATGCAAATGCAAATTTGACCATGAACATTCCGTTATGAAATAGGGGCAAACTTCTCACATATCAATGAGTGTAGTCCGATTCAAGTTTTAGGAGGTGTTAAGGGACCTCCTTTTTATAGCTGAGTCCGAATGGCGTACCGCAGAGCCGACATCTCTTTGGGGAGAAGTTTTTACATGGCCCAGTACCTCACAACTGTCGCCAGCATTAGGAGAGGATAACCACCGCTGAACATTTGGTTTCTGATGTTCTCGCCAGGATTCGAACCAGGGCGTTCAGCGTCATAGGTAGACATGCTAAAATGCTACGGTGGCATCCACACAGAGATATCCCAGGGAATTGTAGAGCAGACGAGATTGCGAGACTAGGAACTACCTTACACATGGCAGGAGAACTCGAATGTGTGTGTATGCCTCTTGAATCTGTGTGTATGCCTCTTGAATCTGTGTGTATGCCTCTGACAAGTCGGGTGGCAACGAATGATAGATGGTCACAAGAGGGGGTTGTAAACACTCCAAACTTATGTGGTCTAATTTAAACTTGAAGAGGTCTACCGCTTTACTATGGATGGCTAGAACGGACGTCTCAGTCATTGTGTCCGTCATGATAGGTCACTGTCTGATCCGACGACTTGCTGACAAACTGAAAGTTGCAAATAACAACTTCTACAGAAGATGTGAGGAAGGACTATAGAACATTAGCAGTGTGTGTCCCGCAGTGGCAGTCCGAATGAATCTCACTTTATGTTCTTATATCTTTGAGAACTTTTCTGACTTAGTGGATGTGAACATTTGCAATTTGTTATGCTTATTAAAGTGATCTGGATGGTTCAATGGCAGGATCTAGAAGGTATCTTCCTTCTCCTACTCCTGTGGCAACACAAAAGAACGAAAACGTATAAGTGAGCCTGATGGCAGACTGTCACATAAATCTAATCTAACCTAACCTATGATCCAGCTCGGACTGTGCATAGCTCCAATATAGACCGACATTTCTATTTTTGGTCCTGGACCCCAAAATTACGCATTTATTACTCGATTTCGATGCATTGTTGCATTGTTGCATAGTAAGTTGTATTGGAGCCCTTGATACCTCGGCCGTATATGGTAAAAATCGGATCATATTAGAATATTGCTTCCATCACATTGACCAACCTGCCGGTTTAAGGTCTTGAGGCCATAATGCTCGATTTGAGAAACAGGTTTCGTGATTTATCTTCTAGGGCCCAAAAAAAGCTTAGTTATCTATAGATTTCGACAAAATGTAGATAAAGTATGTATCTGGGGTGGTGGGAACACGAAGTTGAGAGTAAATGCGTTTTCACATGGTGATTTTCAATTATTTTATCTTAATTGTAGAAAAAACTAGCATGAAGTACTTTGGGCATGACCAGACCTTTGGGGTTCATTAGTGTGATTTTGTCTCAGTACCCATTTAGGTGTTTAAACCGAAATTGTATTTGTTCAAATGATAAATGGATGCACTAATAGCAGAATAATTTGTGCGCTATAGCAGATGTGGTTTGTCGGTTGCAGTGCTATATTGTCGATATTTTAGCAGCTTGCGTAGTTATAACAGCAGATATTGTTAGTTAAAATAGCAGATGGCAAAATGTTTGCCAACATGTCATGCCTGCAATTTGTGCATATGAATATTCCACTAAGGAACAAGAGCAAACTTTTCACATATCATTGAGTGCTCGGCCTTATTAAAGCCGAGTCCGAAAGGCGTGCCGCAGAGTGACACCTCTTTGGAGAGAAGTTTTTACACGACATAATACAAATGTTGCCAGCATTAGGAGAGGAAAACCACCGCTGAAAATTTGTTCAGATGGTCTCGTCAGGATTCGAAACCCTGCGTTCAGCGTCATAGGCAGACATGCGAGCCTCTGCGCTACGCAGCCATGTCTGCTTTTCAATTTTTCTGTTTTAGCAAACTTTTTTTTGGAGTGTTGGCCGCCTTAGTCCTCTTATAATTTGTGATGACTTTTAATTGCTTCGATATAACTTCTCTTATTACCCTAACGGATATTTTATTTCCACTTGACAAGCATTTATTTTGAAGACAGTTTCTTTTAATATGTGATTTGTTGCATTCGTTTATTTGTGTATGGGTGTGGAAGGATGCGGTTGAGTGTTTCAGTGCGGCGATGTGTCTTCGTCGGTTCTTTCACAGAAATAATGAAAACCAACAAAAGTGGTTTCTTCTGTGACTGACTACTGTGTCTAGTTTCTTAGATTACAACAGAGAGAAGAGAGAATAGAAAACGAAGAATAGAATTCATCAGTCGTTTTGTTGTGGTGCGAATGGACTTATTAAGTTTGGTATCATTCAATTAGTATTTCAGAAGGACTACAAGGATATTGCACAATGCCACACTCGTTCGGTTGTAACCCAAGATGGATAAAAGAAAACTGCATGCAATTATTTTAGCTTTTTGTTTTGTTTCTCAGTGACGAAAGTTGTTATTGAATTAAATTGCGGGTGTTTGTTTTGCATTGGGAATTCATTTGAATAAAATAATGATCAACTAGGGAACCAGCTAAGGAAATATGTTTAATATTAATTTCATATACAGAAAGGATTTAAGGGTTTTGTAAGATTTTTACATGTTTTTGTGTTAAAGCCAAACATTCCGAAAAGTTCATAGAAACATCAACTCCTCGGGGGACAAAAAAAATGTTTGTTTTAATACTTTTTGACTCGAGGTTCTCACATATCAGTGAGTGCAGTCCGATTCAAGATTCAGCTCAATGAAAAGGGGCCTCCTTTTTATAGCCGAGTCCGAACGGCGTGCCGCAGTGCAACACCTCTTTGGAGAGAAGTTTTACATGGCATAGTACCTCACAAATGTTGCCAGCATTAGGAGGGGAAACCACCGCTTAAATTTATTTCTGATGGCCTCGCCAAGATTCGAATCCAGGCGTTCAGCGTCATAGGCGGACATGCTAGCCTCTGCGCTGCGGTGGCCTCCGTAGGTCGGTAGGGATCTCCTATATAAACCGATCTCCTGATTCTTGAGCCTCTAGAGGGCGCAATTTACTATGGTCTCCAATATTCAAACCAAGTATGGTCCGAATCAGTCCATAACCATATATAGCACTAATAGCATAGTAATTCACATCCATTGTCCTTTGTTTGCCTATAGAGAGATACCAGGCAACGTACTTGACAAATGCGATCCATGGTGGAAAATATATAAGATTCGGCCCGGCCGAACTTAGCACGCTTTTTATTGTTTTTTCTGCTGACTTCAATAAAAAAAAGCTTGTCAAAAAAATTCGCTATAGAGAGATTAGTTTGTATAAGAATTTCAAGTTGCGCTTTAAAAACAATTCGTTACAGAAAAGTATTCATTAGATAGAAGTATTCGTTATAGAGACATATTCGTTTTAGAGAATTATTCGTTATAGAGAAGTATTCGTTATAGAAAAGTATTCGTTGTAGAGAAGTATTCGTTATAGAGAAGTATTCGTTATAGAGAAGTATTCGTTAGAGAGAAGTATTCGTTATGGAGAAGTATTCGTTATAGAGAATTATTCGTTATAGAGAAGTATTCGTTATAGAGAAGTATTCGTTATAGAAAGTATTCGTTATGGAGAAGTATTCGTTATAGATAAGTATTCGTTGTAGAGAAGTATTCGTTACAGAGAAATGGCAGAAAAAAAGTTGTGTTTTTAATTGTTCGGTAATAGAGGGCGTGCTGAGTTCGGCCGGGCCGAATCTTATATACCCTCCACCATTTCCAAGTACATATAGCACCCATTTAACCGTTTAAGTTGACATATCTTATCCAAAGTTGTCTTAAAACGCTAGTGTATATATGCTTCACAATCAAAAAATAAAAACTTAACCGATTTAAGCAAGTTTTCTATAAAGATGAATCAATGAAAGTACTTTTTTACCAAAAAATGCAAAAAATACACTTTTTCACATTTTTTGACTTCCAAACTGTATAACTTTTAACTGGATAATCAGATGTGGACCTTTGTTGTGATAGAGCTATTGTAAATTTTGTCACTAATCCAAATCATGCATAAAAATTAAAATCGAACCACAAATGCCTTCGTAAATTGCAAAATACAAAGCATATATCGGTCAAAATTGCAACAAAAGAAAATAATAGTTAAATATCTCCAAAACCAGTGGAGATATTGCATATATCTCAAGCGGACTTTTTTGTAGGGATTTTTGAGCACTATCCAGCAAAATTCCATGAAAATCGGACCAAAAATAAAGATTTGGCAGCCCCGAAAATGTTTCGGAGTACCGAGGTGGCTAACTTTAGGAACCTGCCAAAGATGTATCTCTACCTATTCTCCCATAGTATAGTAGTAGTCCTATATGTCCCGACCAAACTAATTGCTTTTTTTTGTGTTCAATCTCATAATCCGTATTACATTCCAATTCATATTGAATGTCATTTCACCTATATGCATGTCATCTTTGGCAATTAATATTCCATTACTACAAGTGATGTCAATGCAAATAAATACCAATAAATAAATTCTAATTAATCTCTAGCTTGTTTGCATGCAAACTTATTTATGAATAAAATTAATTTTTTTATACTTTTCGTTCGTTCACTTTATTAATTTATTATTTTGTTTTTCTCTCTCTCTCTCTCTTCCCCTTTCTCTACCACATCTTTATTTTGCCATCTCTTGCGATTCATGCAAATTTATAGCGAAGATTACTATGGTGATGTTGATTTGAAAGCTTTGAAAAAGTTGGGCTATTAAATTCTTTGCAGCGCAAGGATAACAAACAACAACAACAACAACAGCACACAAACAATGGTATGCAAAATCTGGACAACATCAAAACAACAAATTCCTCTTTGAGGATATAAGAATTTAGCTATGGCAGTAGATAGATATGTCAACGAGTGAATGAATTAATGTGAGAGAGTATGTGTGTGTGTGTGAGCAAGAGTTCGAAAAGGACTCTTGACCATTGGTTAGAGTCCCCTTTTTCAATGAATGACTAAATGTTGAGTAAAGGAATTTTTTTAAACCAATTGCTGGAAAACTAGCGCACAAGAGAATATATAAGAAACGAATGAAAGAAAAAAAATTGATGCTATGCAAACAATTTTCACAAAATTTATAAAAAATTTGAAGTACAAAAATAAACACATGTAACCAAAATTACAACATAACATGAAACAGTAAAAATAAAAAATTTAAAAAAATATAAATAAAAATATAACTTCACACCAGTGGTGGGTAAAACATCAAAAAATAAAATTTCATAAAATACATATGAAAATAAAATATCATAAACAAATAGATTTTAATTTTCAATATTTAAAATTGTAATTTAGAAGTAAAAAAAAATTTAAAAAAAATATTTCTGATTTCACACATGCCGCTCTCAACACCGTTATGCTATACCAAGTTTATATCTGTACAGTAAATAACACACACACACATGCAAGTAATGGCATACATGTTATACGAGTCCTTATAAATTAGATTTACACACACACACATCTAACCACACCCACATGTTAACTAAAATATAAGTTATATTTTACATATATATATGTATTGTAGTTTAGAATATACTCTTATCTATTCACTAGTTGATGTAAGACAAACCTAAGAAGTAAGTTTAAATTAATTTTAATTGTTTTCAATAATAAAATATTAGAATAATGTACTTATAGTGAGTATGTGTAAATGTTTGTCTTCTTTGTCTCATATGTTTTGCAAATTGTAGTAAACTTGAATTACATTTTTCAAAATATAATACCCATAAATGCATATCCATGCATCCATGCATGGCGCACATACGCATAAGCACACAAATGTTTGCCTCAAATGAATAACCATTGAACTGTTGTTGAGAAAAATGTTTGTTTTGTGTATTTCTGGCAAATATTTGCCTTCAATATTTGTTTATGGTCTTTTTGGGAAAATTGATTAAATTTACTTTCATTTCACCTCAGAGAGGCAGTAAAAATTTACATTTGGTCTTATGTAACTCTCCTTGAACTCTGCATAAAGTTAAATGAAAAGGACACTCAGTGTCATTTTGGTATATACAGAGGAGGAAAATCAATAACAGATGTATAAAATAAAGAAATTAAAACATATAAAAACTTATAAAATTCGCAGGTCTGAACTTTGAATACCATGGTGGATACATTTATTATGCTATTGAATTAAAAATATATCTTCTTTATCCACAATCAAAAAAATTCTAATGGCTCCCTAGTTGGAATATATTTGAAATCGGACACTGGAGTCGGACACATATGGACACATAAGTCGGAATTTGAGCACAATCCAGCAAAAAAATAATTTCTTAAATCGGACTAAAAATGAAGATTTAGCAGCCCGAACAACTTTTCGAAATGCCGATGGAACCAACTTTAGGTACGCTTAGACAACCAAGGGCATTCCTTTTCTTTCCTTTCCTTTCCTTTCCTTTTCTTTTCTTTTCTTTTCTTTTCTTTTCTTTTCTTTTCTTTTCTTTTCTTTTCTTTTCTTTTCTTTTCTTTTCATTTCTTTTCTTTTCTTTTCTTTCCTTTCCTTTCCTTTCCTTTCCTTTCCTTTTCTTTTCTTTTCTTTTCTTTCCTTTCCTTTTCTTTTCTTTTCTTTTCTTTTCTTTTCTTTTCTTTCCTTTCCTTTCCTTTCCTTTCCTTTCCTTTCCTTTCCTTTCCTTTCCTTTCCTTTCCTTTCCTTTCCTTTCCTTTCCTTTCCTTTCCTTTCCTTTCCTTTCCTTTCCTTTCCAAGCGGGCAACCGGGCCGGTAACCCGCCCCCGAAAAACTATGAGAACCACTATGAGAAATAAAGGTATAGTAAAAACGGACCCCGTCAATGTTGACGACCCATGGAATGTTCGCATTCTCTATAGGCACTTCCGCCCTACAGGAAGTGTGTTGGATCAGGAATGGCGTCACAACAACAATAGCTGTCATAACACAAGGCATGAATTTGGCTGTGGATTTGTGGTTAGTCGGAGAGTCAAAACCTTGTTTCAAGCTTTACTCCGGTGGTTGAGAGGCTAGCTACAATTCGCTTAGAGAGAGAATATGAGATTGAAAATTGCTAAACAAAAGAGATGGCAGCGGTGATATAATGGCGCAATGGCAAACCATTACTTGGGTAGCGGAAGCCTCCCCCAAGAAAGCCGTGGTACTAACAAGAGCGTCGAGATGCTACTGAAACCATGAATGCGGCATATAGAGCAACCCTGCAATCAGTAGCAGATGAGAAAGAAGAAGGAAATGGAAAGACGTGAGTGTGAGCGAATTGAGATGTACAGCAGTCGGAATGAAGACCGACGGCTTTGAAGCAATGACACAGATAGCATGACACAACTGCTAGTGTCCCACGATGGCGGCGAAAAGGATATCGCAGAACCAATCCCTGATGATGGTATAGAATGTTTACATCAGAATGAGGTCCAGGAAGCAGTGAGCCGACTGAAGAACAACAAGGCAGCAGGAGCCGACGGGTTACCCGCTGAACTTTTTTAGACCGGAGACGATACGCTAATAAGGCGTATGCATCTGCTTATCTGCGAAATCTGGCTAGAAGAACCATACCCGATGATTGGAACCTCAGCATACTATATCCTGAACTCAAGAAAGGAGACAAGACGGAATGTGCCAACTACATGGGAATAAGTCTCCTCCCCATCGCATACGAGATACTCTCGAGCGTACTGTGTGAAAAATTAAAATCTAAAGTCAATGAGATAATTGGGCCCTCACTAAATGTTTGAAGTTTGCAGTATTAAACCTGCTTTCCGCCAATGAATACTTCGAGTAATTCTCCGCAGTGTTCGATCTCTTAAAACTTCTGAACAATATTGCGTAAAGGAGGACCCTGATCAGCAACCTGATTCACGATAGGTAAGCCAAAGCAGAATTCAGTTGTTTGTAAAGTCCCTAGATACAGGTATATATTGTATGTAAACTCAAAGGTACCATGTTGAACAGGACAAAAAATAACGTAATAGAGTCAATTTAGTCTTTATCATACGTTTCCACGCCACTCACACCCGCCCCTGCCGACCGAGGGGACACCTCCCATTACGTAGGGATGCGTAGTAGAGGGTTGGTGTAATACTGGCTACAGGAATGAATGAACATTCTTCTCTGGCAACTTCTACACCAAACTACAGACGAAGGATAGAATTCTTTATTATATGAATAGGATCGGTGAAAGATATACTACTATAAAATTTGTTATATACATCACACAAAGACCGAATCGGATTGTTAAATCGTAATTAGATCTCACTAAAGGTTGTCTAAGAGGTATGTTATGCTGAATATTTTGGAAAGGAATATTAAAATTTAATTCGCCAGTTAAGAATTGGGAATCAATCTGACCACGCAATAATTTCACAATAAATACGGCTCTAAGCCTCAAGCGCCTCTTTTCGAGCGTTGGTAAGTCAATAAGTTTCAAGCGGTTCTCGTAAGGGGGAAGATATTCTTCCAAATTCCAGGGTAAGCCCCTAAGCGCAAAAAAAAAAAAACACAGAAATTGTACCTGGACTGTTTCAAACCTATATAAGTAGCACTTGTAGATTGGGTCTCAAACCACAAAACCGTATTCCAATGTAGGCCGAACTAATCTTCTAAACAAACGCTTAATCACATAAGGATCACCAAACTCCTTCGACCACCGTTTTATAAAACGCAACAACGACTTTCCCTTGTTGATGCACGTGTCAATGTGCAATATAAAACGTAACATATCATCGAAAACAACACCAAGATCAGTAAAGGAATCTACGATAGGCAATTTATAAGAACCTATATAATAGTCACCAAGAACGTGTCTAACCCTGAAAAGAGATGACTTCTTGCACTTCTTAAGATTAAACGCCATCCATTAACACCGCACCAGTCCACCTGAAAGTGCATATCGCTCTGCAAACACTGTGACCGATCTGGAGAATCCAAATTTCTAAACAGCTTCACATCATCTGCGAACATTAAAATCTTTGAAGACTGAATAACTGATGGATAATCATTCAAGTAAAGATCGAACAGCAATGGACCTAAATGGCTGCCCTTTGAAACACCAGAAAAAGCAGCTAAATCCTTGGAAAGTATATTATTAAAGTAAATTTTCTCTGTACGGTCTTGTAAATAAGAATCTATCCAATTCAACAGATGGGAAACCCATCATGTCAAGTTTCAACAGTAATAAATCATGCATCACAATATCGAAAGCCGTACAGGCTTCGCATAGTTACGTTTACAAATCGAAGACCTAGCGGAAGATATATCAGTATTGTAGGTTGATAGATGTTCTCAGTGTCCATAAACGGAGGGCATCTACAAAGTGAAATATCCAAAGAAGATGAGAAGACTGATACGAACATAGTTCATAAATTTCATTCCAAAAGGCATCGAAGACGACTGGATAAGTCGAAGTGATATAGTCCAACCCATTGTCGCTGGAGATCCATGAAGAACCAGAAAGGTTAAAGTCACCCTATGCAAATTAATGAAGAACTGTCCGTAAGTAAGTGAGATACTTTAGCAATAATATCAGCATGGCATAAGAATAGGTTAGACAAATAGTGTTACCAAGGAACACCAATTTCACACAGACAAATTCAATATCCAAGTCAGCAGAAGCATCAATTATCTCTGAAGGAATAGAATTACGAACCGTTATTTAAACTCCACCCCTTTTTAATGCAGTCGATCGTTTCTAAAAACCTGGTAATAATCAGAAATCATCTCAGTATCCGAAATACCAGGTTCGACCAAGTTTCAGTAAAGACAATTGTTTTGTAATCACAGTAAAAGCTCTTAAGGAACACATTCCTCAATTTAGAATTCATACTCCTAACGTTTTGATAAAGAATGGGGAAGATGTTACTTACTTTTTTGGAGCTGGCAAGATTCTCACTTTCCTATAAGTGGAAAGTTCTCTAAAAACAAACTACTTTACCGGGAAACCATTGGGCCAAAATTATCTATGAACTATAGTGTCCAACAAACTGCTCGGAACTATAATCTTAAATGAAGAAATACCACGAGGTTGTGAGGAATTCAATTTATCTTGGACCCTATTCAAATGATTCAAAGTGTATTCATTTTGTTTGCCTGCTACAAAAAGGTATTTATAGTATCAATGTCTTAAAAATGCAAAAATAGTTTTTTTTCTTTATATCATTTTTAGTTTATGTTGTTGCAACCATACAAAAGTCAAAATAATTTATTATTTTCTTGTAAACTTAATATACAAAACATACAACACCACAAGTCTACGCAGTATGTATTTCTTTCTATATCTATGAACAATACTCTGTAGTTGTTATTGAACAATCTTACAATATTTGCATAGATTAAGTTAAGGTATTAAATTTTAATCTAATCGAAATAAAAACATAAATAAATTATCAATTGTACGTTTGTTGTTACCTTAAGACTGGGTTTTATTTGAAAACCGTCAGTGTTTAACTACAATTTGTTAAGGCCATGAGCAGAAAAGTTGAAAGAATTTTAATTGAGGTATGTTTGAGTATTAATAAGGATTAGATAATTTAAATAATGACGAGCGCAACAGCACCAATGTCTTTTGCAAATAGTCGTAAAGAGACTAGAGAAGAGACTACAATGATCCTGACCTAAAACTAACCACAGAGACATTTATTACAGATGCCCTTGTAAAGGTTTATTTTTCATTCCGAATATTTGATTGTGGTCTACTTTTGAAAATAACACAAATCATATGTTGCAAAACCACAAGGAGCAAACAAAAAACCTCTTAAATCAATTAGCATATAGTTTTAGGCTGCAATATCAATGAAAATAAGCTCCAAATACTTTTATTATGAAGTTGGGTAAGAAGATGTTGCCTGTGAAATGTGGGGAAATCTGAAAAACCTGACAAAAACGTAGTGTTAAAGAAACATTTATGGGTACCATATGGTAGGTATGAAATAAAAATCCACTTGAAGTATAATATTCCACTGAAGTCACACCTAAGGTGGCAGTCTGCCATCAGATTGACTTAGATGATTTCTTCCATTGTTATATCACAGTAACCGACCGTTGAACCATCCAGATTGCTTTAAAATCCCAACAACCTGCGAATGTCCACATCCGATTAATCAGACAAGTTCTCAAAGAAATGAAAACCTAAAGTGAAACTCCTTCTGAGTGCCAGTGCGGGGCACACACACAGCAGATGTTCTATAGTCTCTTTTTCCTCGGCGTCCTCACAGCTTCTGCAAAAGTCATTACTGGCAACCTTCGGTCTGGCGGCATGCTTTCCGATCAGACATTGACCTGCGTAGATTACAACAGGTAAAAACTTGCAACATAATAACCCAATGAGATAAGAATTGCGGCCTCTAAAGGTTTAATATGTCAAATCGGAAGATCGGTTTATATGGGAGCTAGATTACTTTAAAAACCGATTTCGACCGTCCATGGCACGATTGTTCAAAGTCGTAACAGAACACTTCGTTGAAAATTCCATTCTAATCAGATAAGTGGACGGGACCTTAGAGACTGGATAAACCATATGCTAAGGAACAGGTGAATAAAGTGGCACAGGCACGCCACAAGGGGGCATTTTATCGCCACTTTGGGTGACCACCATAAATATCCTACTACGGATGCTGACTAAGGAGGGATTTGAACCTGACTGCTATACAGACGATGTTATAAGGATCTAGATCTAAACCAGCTGTGCAGAAGGGGTGAAAGGTTCTTACATATGGTATGTGACTGGACTAGACCCAGGGTTATCAGTATTAACCCAGAGAAGAGAGAAATATGCATGTTAACGAGTAAGACGAAGGTGGGACAATTTAATGCACCAGGTTTCCTCAATAAAACAATGTCGATATCTGACAAGATCAAATACTTAAGAGTGATATTGGGTATTAAACTTTATTGAATGTGTCACATTCAGGAGCATAATGAGAAGGCTCACAGATGTTGGGCACTAAGCAGACGCGCCGTAGGCTCGAAATGGGGCCTGAATCACTGGCTCTTCAGGAGCGTGATTAGACCAATACTTACTTACGCCTCAATAGTTTGGTGGACTTCTTGGAGAAAAAGTCCAACCATACAACAAATTCAAAGAACATGTTGTCTTGGAATAGGCGGATCGATGAGGACCACGCCCACTAGGGAACTGGAGACTATTCTAGATATCCTACACATGACATGCAGATTAAATGTGAGGCAGCCACTGCGACTATTAGACTTAATGCGATGGGAGAATGGATTGAGGAGGGGAGCAGCTCATACCATCGCGGTATAATGGAGGCGTCGATCGGAAACCGGGAAGGACGGGAAGAGATTTCCAATCGGATACCTGAGACGACACTTGAGATCGAGTGCGAAGCACTGCTGCCAGCGGCACAGTTTTTTACAGATGGAACCCTAGTATTGCCGTCTGGACGCTCTTACACGGATGGATTAAAGCTAGGAGACAGAGTGAGTCTGGGGATCAACTTTGAGAACCCAGGGACAAAGATCTGTTTTAGACTGTCTGACCATAATACGGTCCTGCAGGCAGAGTTCCGGGCGATCACGGAATGCATGAGGTGATATGGTACTAACGCGAGGACGTCGAGTGTGAACATCTTTACGGACAGTAAAATGGCCATAAGGGCAATAACAACCAGGAAAGTAAAGTTACGAACAGTCTGGGAGTGAAAGAAGCAGATTAACGCCTTCTCTGAGAATGACACAATCCGTACGTTGGGGTGTCGAGCCATAACAGAGTAAAAGGGAGTCAAAGGGCAGAAGATTTAGCAGTGAATTCCAGAGAACTGTCGTCAATAAACTTGGTTAGCCAAAGCCTTTTGGGTCGACGCAGTCTGATTTAAGGACGTGAGCGACAAACGCATGTAATATTACGGAACAGCGAAACAGTCGGTAGGAAGGCGAAAATCCTATGGGGATGATCTGGATCGTGAGAGGACGAGGCTATTACTGAAAGCAAGTAAAAAGGAGGTCATATAGCTTTTTGTGTCATTACGGGATACATAGGACTACGAGCTCACTTATGCAAAGTCGGTGCGGCAAGTGATGACATGTGTAGGGCATATGGGGAAGAAGATGGGGAAGATGAGACGTTGGGGCATTTCCTTTGTCATTGCCCGGTTTTCGCGGCTGAAAAGACACCGGTACTTAGGTGGGTACACAATGCCAGACTGGAACCAACTTTATGGAGTGGTATGTAAGACAATTAAGGGTTTTGTAATTAGCAAGGAATTTTTTAGTTTTTGGAGCACACAACATGCCGATTACTGGCCTAGGTGTAAGTCTATAGTGGCATGCAGCAGATTAATATCTGCGTCCTCTTTTCAACCTAACCTTGGTCAGGCCGACCCCTGGGTACCATGGGTTGTCATGGATTCTGCTAAAAATGCGCAATATTAAACTCAAGGTAAGGATAAGAAGGGTTATACTGACTAAATAATACCCTTCACCTACCTTATAAATATAAATCATTATATGGACACTATATCTTGTTCTTAACCAATTTGAATGGTCTTCGGCCGAGGTATTCAGATGGGCAAGAAAAAAGTCCTTGAAGGCCACCGCAGCGCAGAGGTTAGCATTTCCGCCTATGACGCTGAACGCCTAATCTCAGCCAAGTATGGTTCATATCGGTTCATAACCTTATATAGCTCCCATATAATCGAAACTATGATCTTTACTTCTTGAGATGATTTGATTGAAATTTAGCATGAAGTGTTTTGGTTTGACCATCAACAACTGCGCCAAGTGTGGTCTGAATTGGTTCATAACCTGAAATAGTTTCTATGTAAACCGATCTCCCGCTTATACTACTACAAATTTAATTTCTTGAGCCACCATAGGGAGCAATTCTTATCCGATTCGGCTGAAATTTTGCACAATGAATTCCACTTTGGTCTCCAGCAGCCAAACCATGTATGGCCTTGGCATATCTGAAATAGCATAGTAATTCTTATGCACTACCCTTTGTTAATATATAAAGAGATATTGGCCAAAGAATTTGACCATAGCAGAACAATTTTTCTGATGTTCTCGCCAGGATTCGAAATCATGCGTTCAGCGCGATAGACGGACATGCTAACCTCTGTGCTACGGTGTCCCCCGCAAAGATAAGACCTTAAGGCTATTTCCAAACCATTTTAATTATGGCTTGGGCAACAATTGCAAAATTTTGCGCTCTAAAGGTGACAAACTTTCACTGACAATGGACTATTCTTGGATATACACTCGAAACCGGATAAGTGAAATGCTAACAATACATCAATTTTATTTTATTTATACGTAATTTTCAGTTAAGCATAGTTCGGATAAGTGACATTAGTTTCCACTAAAGCGAAAGAAGTATAAATGCAAGCGATTTTTTCTCGTTTACGTACTAATTATGTATGAAATAACAAAAGTCAGAGAAAATAATTAGCGACATGCAATATGTGCAAAAATCCAATTAAAAGCCAAGTTTCGACATAGATTAAACAAAATTTTTGTGGGTTGTAACTACCGACCTAATAATACTACAATGTTCTTGATTACTTTTCGATGGATTACAATGATTTTATTGTAGCGGGTGCTTTCATTCATTAAAAGACATTAGGGCTTTAAAATCCCACTCATTTTTCGGATACCACTATTGCTCTTCTACATCTGTTTTTTGTAAACAATTCTAGTAATATTCTTCTGTACGATCAGATATCTGCTCCATGTTTTTCCAAACATGATCTTATCTTTCTGGCATACGATTTCATTGTACGGAAAGAGGTTGATCGTATTTCCTATCGTGACTTCAAGAACATCGACTGTTGCGATTTGTATAATAAGATTACTGAAAAGAATTGAGGTGAAATATATACAATCATCTCTGTGGATCAAAAAAAAAATAGTATCTTAAAAGATAATATTAATCGTTAATATTGGATGCTCAAAAAGTAATTGCGGATTTTTTAAAAGAAAGTAAATGCATTTTTAATAAATCTTAGAATGAACTTTAATCAAATATAAATAATTGCCATTTTGTTCGATAACCTTTTGCCATCTTCCTGGCAAATTTAATATTCCACGCTCATAGAACTTCTGGCCTTTACCTGCAAAAAACTGAACCAAGTGCGATTTTATAGCCTCATCATTGCCGAAAGTTTTACCATTTAAGGAGTTCTGCAAAGATCGAAATAAAAAGGCTGTTGAATCCACAGAAATCCTAATGGTTAGTCATCCATAAAAACAAACAAAAATTATTAGGGACTCCTGATGTCTTTTTAAATAATCAAAAGATTAACATCGATTCTGAAGCAAAAAAATCCTGCCCGTTATATTTAATAGTTTGATGACTTAGGTAAATCATGTGAATGTGGCTGTTGCCCAAACTTTTGCAAAAATGCGATCTTTATGCATTAATCATACATTCACATCACTTAAGACTCGTGTTCTGCTTGGCAAAATATTCCATGTCCCAGAACTGATATATGGATGCGAACTTTTCAGTAGAAATATGATTCAATACCACCGCAAAAATGAATCGCTCTTTCCATCAAGTTTCACTTAAGCGGGATTTTGCACTTAAGCGTATTGCAGTTATGCGGTTTCGACTGTACTAGGAACCCATAATACTGCAGACTTATTTAGAAATACTTCAGCATTTGTAAGATGTTTTTCCCGGTTCAAAACATACAGGATTATTTCCACAATTTTAATTCAATTCATATTTACTGAAAGATATTCCACCATTTCCTTACTTAAAATTTAACTTTTCAACAGAAAATTTTAAATCTCAAAGCAATTTTATTCAAATTTCCCAGAACATGTTCATTGACCATGTACGAAATTTAACACTTCAGAACACAACAGCAATGCAGCAACTTCCTCAGTTCACATCCCATTGGCATGCTAATTATGTGTTGTCTTATCAATTTTGCTTAGCAGCTTCCAGCCACGAATAGTTAGTTACTGGATGTTGTTTCAAGTTAAATGGCAAATTTGGGAATCACACCAAGTAGACCACTGACCACCATCTGACATCCACCAAGTCCATTTCAAAATCAATTGAAACGAAATGTGCTATTTTGGCACAACCAATACGATGGCCTGTTAACCCTTTAAGGGTGAAAAAAACAAATGGCAAGCCTAAAAGTATGCTATCGATGTCATGTGAAAATGTTGGTGGCACTTTTGGTAAGAGACTGAATAGTATTGCAATGGCAGTTGAGAGTTAATCAAAAGTGAACACACTAGCATACACATACACCTGCAAGTTTGGAAGCTTGAATAAAACTGCCACCACAGTTTGGCCTGACCAAAGTGTATTGGCAAACGATGTATTGACCATCATTTGGACCATCTTCGTCCTTTCGTTGTCTGTGTGTGTCCATCTGTCTGCCTGTTTGGCCCCCTTTGACTGGTTGGGGCTGGGAATGACCACTTATTGATTTCAATTAACGTACAAGTGAGCAGACTGTAGACTGTAATGCATAGGCTAATGCTACATTTGTGTTATGGTGGTCTACAGATGCACTGAGCGAGTGGCAGGGGGAAGGAAATAATTCTTCTACCCCGGTCGACAGTTCAGTGTGGATAGCCCAACCATTGGATAGTTGGTAAGGTGGCTTTGTAAATTGTGGCTTGCAATGTAAATTCTAAAGCATGTGTACCAAATGGCATGGGCATGTCCTAAATGTCTCCACACATATGCGAGTACACACACACACACACACACGAACAAATAGCCATATCGTCCCTGCATATTGACAAAGTAAAATGAATCTTCAGTATATTCTACACGATTACAATATCGGTTCTCATGTTTGTGTTGTTGTGTATCATTGTGAGTGTGACCATCGTCGTTCAGTTAGCTATCAACTCTCACTATCTGCTGTTGTGGAATATATTCATGATACTTGTTATTTGGGTTTTATGGCTGTCGCACCGACAAGTTCTTGTTTCCATTCAGCCCATTGTTGAATTGCATGCATGCGGGTATTAAAGAGGATCGTATCACATTTTGGGGAAAATAAAAAAAAAATAGAGTGTAGAAAAGCCGTGATTGAAAAGTTCGTTCTTGAAAAGTTAGTTCTTGCTAGATCTATAAACCCAAGAGCATACGGCTAGGGATCAGTCATCAAGATACAGCACTTGTCGGCCAACCTCTCCTAGAGGAAAGAAAGCAATATGGAATAAGTTTTGGAGTAAAGCACAAAGCTGGAAACAGGGGCAGGCGTCAGTGAGCCCATCGCACCATGGTAAAAAGTTGAATGCCCATTAGCATCTAGTTCAGCATAAGCACCTCGCCTTAATGTAAAAACGGTAGCGAACCAGTTCACAAGAACCATGTTGAATAGTTATGGATAAATATGCCTTCTGTCCTATCTGGGTAAGATATGGTGCAAATGGGACTTAGTCAGGCTACTAGGAAGATCTATAACAGAGCGAAAAAATCAAGATGGGTGCGGATTGGGAACTGTACAGGGAAATCCTAAATTTGTACAATAGCAAGTAGAAGTCGTCCTAGAAGGCCTCGAAAATATTGTTTATACCCACAATCATAGGATGGAGGTATACTAATCTAGTCATTCCGTTTGTAACAACTCGAAATATTGAAATATTGACCCCATAAAGTAGATATATTCTTGATCGTCTCGAAATTCTGATTCGAACTAGCCATGTCCGTCCGTCTGCCGAAATCACGATAGCGGCCGAACGCGTAGAGCTAGCCGCCTGAAATTTTGCACAGCTCCTAGCATTTGCTGTAGGTCGTTGGGGATTGCACATGGACCATATCGGTTCAGATTTGGATATAGCTTACATATAAACCGATCTCCCGATTTGACTTCTTGAGCCACAGGAAGTCGTAATTTCGTCCTATTTGGCTGAAATTTTGTACATAGTGTTCTGTTATGACTTCGATCCACTGTGCCAAGTATGGCCCAAATTGGTCAAAAACCTGATATAGTTTCCATATAAACCGATCTGCCGATTAGACTTCTTGAGCCCCTGGAAGCGTCAATTTCCATCCGGTTTGGCTGAAATTCACATAGTATTCTATTATGACTCCCAACAACGGAGCCAAGTATGGTCCAAATCGGTCTATAACCTGATATAGGTCCTAAATAAACCGATTTCCCATTTTGACTTCTTGAGCCCCTGGAAGCCGCAATTTTGGTCCAATTTGACTTAAATTTTGTACATAGTGTTCTGTTATGACTTCCAACAACTGTGCTTAGTATGGCTGAAATCGGTCAAGAACATGATATAGCTCCCATATAAACCGATCTCCCGATTTGAATTCTTGAGCCCTTACAAGCCGCGATTTTTATCCGATTTGTCTGAAATTTTGCATTTAGTGTTCTGTTGTGACTGTCAACTACTGCGCCAAGTACGGTCCAATTCGGTTTATAACTCGATACAGCTCCCATATTTTAGCAGAATCCATGGGGGTGAGTTCCCAAGATTCGGCCCGACCGAACTTAGCACACTTTTACTTGCTATTAAAATATAGAGAGTCATTCCGCATTACATTCTCAAAGGATCCGAAACCATTGGGGGTATTTTGAGGGGCAATGGAGCCTGAAAGGCGTCTTTCTCTGAGACGGTCAAACTACTGGTTGCGACGAACATTCCTCAAACGTAACCGGTGGGTCGATGTACCCGGATGTCATCGATGTCGTTTTGGTACAACACATTACCGAGTCACTGTTCATGGTTGATGACATGAAAACGGAAGGGACGGTTGTCTAGGCGGTGAATTCTTTTGAACCCTACAGGATTGGAAGTCATACTGCCTGCCATGCTGCAAAGAGCAGCATCGTGTGCCACAGGACTCCTTGAGGTGGTTTTTAGAAGCCACGTTTTACTAGAATATTTGCCAAGTGGGTATCGGGAGGTTTAAGTGGTTTTTAGTCTAAAGTCAGGGATAAGCATTAAAAACCAATTCGTCTTTCAGTCCCCGGCTAAAAGACCCTGGAGAGACTAATTGACATGTGTACTAGGGTATGCGGTTATTTGCATGGTTATACTAAGGGTCGTTCGGTTGACAATGGTCTTCTTCAGGTTGTTGCTATATCGAAGGGAAATTTGTGTGGCGTTAGTGTGGACAGGATAATCACCCCTCTTTGGTGAATTGAGTTGTACGATGCGGAAAGGCCGGATAATCTATGCATCAATGGTACACGGCTTGGTTAGGAAGATTGTTACCAAAGGAAGTTTGCAAGGATGGTTCTATTCATTCTTTGCTGTTGTATCCACATAAGAATGTGGAGGAAACGATTCTTGTCAAGCGCCATAGGTCAGCAAGCTTCTTCTGAACCATGCGATCAATCGCCGCGAGACCATTATGGTTGGTTATTTAAAGGCACCAATTTATCGCTTTGTCATATCGAGTGTCAGAGGCACTCAGTATTTAAGCAAGAGCCGATGCCGCCCTGCATCTCACTGATACTCTCCACTCAATACCGTTGATTGTCCGCAACTACAGTTGCAGTTACTACGTATACGAAGCATTCCACCAACCGCAACCGGTGGACATCCCTGTAGCTCTCTGCTAAGCTCAAATCGGAGCTCAGAGTTCCAAGCAGTATGGTGATCATAGTCATTCCGTGCCGGGTTATCCCCTCTTTTGTGGCTTTTGGTTGTCAATTATTAGGTCCGATGAGAAGAAAGGATGAAGGAGGGTGCGAATGACATCGTCATCAAAGTGGTTGGCCGAATTCTCTGCAATTTTAGAGCTCGTTCAGGAAACGTTGAGGAAGCTGTCTGATGGCCGATGGCCAAATAACTTAACATACACCACAGAAGGACCGAGTTGGTTGGTACAGCAGGAGGCGAAAGATACGTGTTTTTAGGCGTCGAGTACCTGTGGGTAATCCTTAACTATACACTAAGCTGAGAAGGAACGTCGAGAAAAGGTTTAAACTAGTGAATGCGGTTTACTCCTGTCGCAACTGAATATGAAGCCATAGGGCGGTGTTGATACTCTGGATATTTTCGTCGTTGGTTTGGCCGTTTCTAACCTATGAGCACGTGTTCGAATTCTCGGCGGCTGTGCCATTTGCAGAATAATCAGGAGAGTACAGGCCACCGTAGCGTAGAGGTTAGCATGTCCGCCTACGACGCTGAACGCCTGGGTTCGAATCCTGGCGAGACCATCAGAAAAAATTTTCAGCGGTGGTTTTACCTCCTAATGCTGGCAACATTTGTGAGGTACTATGCCATGTTAAACTTATCTCCAAAGAGGTGTCGCACTGCGGCACGCCGTTCGGACTCGGCTATAAAAAGGAGGCCGCTTATCGTTGAGCTTAAGCTTGAATCGGACAGCACTCATTGATATGTGAGAAGTTTGCCACCGTTCCTAAGTGGAATGTTCATGGGCAAAATTAGCATTTTTGCATTTGCATTTTTACAGGGTATCGCGGCAGAGAACTCATGCTATAAACTGCGCGAAGAATTATTTACAGGAGAGTATTTTCTTGTTGACGGATTAGTCGGGTTGGCACTGAGACTTCATTGCGTTCCATCGAATCCGGAATTCATATAGACTTCAGGACAGTCCGATCAGATTATCTCAATATACAAGGACAATCAGATGGCTCTGGCAACTGGCAATGTGAGATCGAGACTGTTAATCACAGGATGGCGGAGGGCGAAGAAGCCGACAAGCTGGGCAAGATTGGATCGCTGTTGACTGCGGATCGTGCTATGGAACCATTGAACCTTCCCCTGTGCGAGCTTCATGGTGATTAGAGCGTATTCGAACTAAATATGGTCCATATTTGCCATAATTACATATAACTGCCATGTAGACCGATCTGACGATTATTAGCCTGTTTTTGGATGTCGAACAATAATCCAGACGAACAAACAACAAACGCTCGAAATTGAATGCATTCGGGTTTGTGTATGTCGAATTCGATTTTTCGCCTGAACATACTTAAGTCATTGTTTTCATTTTGACATGCTTACCATTTTGGGATTGTCATAGGGGTGTTTTCTCGATTTTTTCTAATATACTACCAATTTTATGTACTGTGTTGTTATTTTCTCTATTTCAATCTTATCCACAAGTTCAAATTTCGAAAGAATCGGTTAACATATGACAACTTTCTTGCGTTATTACTGCAAATCGGACGAACATATATATGGGATCTATATCCAAATCTGAACCGATTTTTCTAATTTTAATAGGCTTCGTCTCTAGGCCATGTACAAAATTTTTAAACCATCGGATGAAAACTCCAAGCTGTACCTTGTACAAAAATTAACATGGATAGACGAATAGAAAGACAGACGGACAGACAGACAGACTCAGGGACATAGCTAAATCGAATCAGACAGTGATTCTGAGTCGACAGGTACACATTTCCATGAGTCTATCTCTCTTCCTTCTGAGTGCTACAAACAAATGCACTAGGTTAGAGTGCATTTATTATGCCCATGCCATTATGGACATACATCTAAATTAGTAATCGGCTTGTTGTGCGAATTCCGTGCTACTTACAAAATCCCTAATTGTTTTCATTACCACTCCCCTAAGTTGGTTCATGTCTGATATTGTGTCTCCACCTAAGTGCCTGTACGACTCGAAAGCCGGGCAATGACAAAGGAAATGCTCCAACGTCTCATCATCTTCCCCGCGTGCCCTACACATGCTATCACTTCATGCACCGACTTTATATTGGGTTGCCCAAAAAGTAATTGCGGATTTTTCATATAGTCGGCGTTGACAAATTTTTTCACAGCTTGTGACTCTGTAATTGCATTCTTTCTTCTGTCAGTTATCAGCTGTTACTTTTAGCTTGCTTTAGAAATAAGTGTAAAAAAGTATATTTGATTAAAGTTCATTCTAAGTTTTATTAAAAATGCATTTACTTCCTTTTAAAAAATCCGCAATTACTTTTTGGGCAACCCAATATAAGTGAGCTCGTAGTCCTATGCGTTCCGTCATGATACCAATAGCTATACTGACCTCCTTCTTACTTCCTTTCAGTAATAGCCTCGTCTTCTCACGTTCAGGATTCCCCATAGGATTTTTGGCGTCCTACCGACCGTTTCGCTGTTCCATAGGACTGAATGCGCATTCATCGCCCACGCCCTTAACTCGGACTGCGTCGACACGAAAGGCATAGGGTTAACCAAGTTTATTGACGGCAGTCTTCTTCCTCCAAATCATCTTCCCTTTCATTCCCCCTTACTCCCTTATGGCTCGGCACCCAAACGATGCGGATTTTGCAGTCCTCTGGCCTTCACTGCCAAATCATCTGCCCTTTCATTCCCCATTACTCCGTTATGACCTGGCACCCAAAAGATGCGGATTTTGCCATCCTCAGAGAAGGCGTTAATCTCCTTCTTACACTGCAAGACTGTTCGTGACCTTAACGTCCTGGTTGTTATTGCCCTTGTGGCAATTGTACTGTCCGTAAATATGTTCACACTCGACGTCCTCCATTTGCACCAAACCACTTCAAAAAAAAAAATGCACTGAGTTATAATACCCTGTATCACAGTAGTGGTGTAGGGTATAAAAATTGTGAAATATTTCAAAAAACAAATGGAATCATCCATAGGCGTTTACTTTTTTGGCGGGTGAGGAGGAGCCCAACATTTTTCAACTACCTCGAAGCACCCCCGGCACGGGATAACTATACGCAATACACAGGTTGGAACTTTGAGCTCCAAACTGTGTAGTCGTTGTCACGAGAAGCTTAGGTGCGAGCTATCGGGCGCATCCACAGGATGCGGATACGTAGTAGCTGCAACTACAGTAGCGGAGAATCAGCGCTATCAAGTGAAGAGTCTCAGTGAGTAGCCGGACGGCACCGGCTCTTACATAAATACTGAGTGACAATGATGCTTGACATGACAAAGCGAGTTATTGGCTCCTTTAAATAACCAATGGCCATCTTGTTCCCGCGGCGATCCGGGAATGAGCTTGCTCATCTATGGAGCTTGACGAGGATAACCACCTCCATGTACAGACTTGCGGCTACAACAATATACATGAACCAATTTTTGTATGCAAATGCTTACGTTCTTGTTCGGCTTGTCGTTCGACAAATTCTTCGTTTAAAATGAGATAAACAAACCGAAATCAGTTTTCTTTTTCGTTTGCAGGCCGAGCGAACACCTGCGTTTGACATCAAAAGGTAGGTTTTAAGTGTGTTAAGCCCATAACATAGCCATTTATAACTCGATTTCGCTGAAATTTAGAACAGCGAGTTGTATTAGGTCCTTTGACATACAAGTTAATTTTAATCCAGACCGGATCGTATTTAAATAAAGCTGGCATATAGATTGGTCTTCCGTTTTAGTGTCTTAAGCAAGGCTGCGGAGTCTAGCGCTCGACTCCAACCGCAGGAGTTTAAGTCGGAGTCGGAATATTAAGCCGGTTTCGGAGAGCGGTTCAGAGTCGGGGCTCAACTCAACTCCAACGTTCTCAACTCCGAACCAAACTCCGACTCCGGCTTAATAGTCTGACTCCGACTTAAACTCCTGCGGTTGGAGTCGAGGGCTAGACTCCGCAGCCTTGCTTAAGACACTAAAACGGAAGACCAATCTATATGCCAGCTTTATTTAAATACGATCCGGTCTGGAACGAACACCTGCGTTTGACATCAAAAGATAGGCTTTAAGTGTGTTAAGCCCATAACATAGCCATTTATAACTCGATTTCGCTGAAATTTAGAACAGCGAGTTGTATTAGGTCCTTTGACATACAAGTTAATTTTAATCCAGACCGGATCGTATTTAAATAAAGCTGGCATATAGATTGGTCTTCCGTTCTAGTGTCTTAAGCAAGGCTGCGGAGTCTAGCCCTCGACTCCAATCCGAGGAGTTTAAGACGGAGTCGGAATATTGAGCCGGTGTCGGAGAGCGGTTCAGCGTCGGAGCTCAACTCAACTCCAACGTGCTCAACTCCGAACCAAACTTCGACTCCGGCCTAATAGTCTGACACCGACTTTGACTCCGGCCTCAAAAGCTCGAATCTGGTCGACTCCGCAGCTCTGGTCTTAGCCTACAAAAAGCAAATTCGCGGAAAGTTTACACTTTGACTTGTATAAGGCTTGTCGGTTGATTCAGATCGTCCCCTATTTGCATATAATGTTTCTACTTAAAATTTCAACTTTTTATGTGCAAATTTGGCCTTTGAATGGACGAACCAACCAATCATTCTCATGCGACCCCGTTGACTATCTCTTGTGTGTGTGTATGTGTGTGACGGAGAGAGAAATATTTCTGAATGTTACTTTTTAGACATTTCTTTAAATGTATTCTGCTGTTACAGTTGATGTTGTTGTTGCTTTTACTGATATTGTTCGCTTTTTTTTCAGTTTTGGTTTTTACTGTTGTTCCAGCTTGGCTTGCCTTCACTGAGGAGGCTTTTGAGACCCTGCCATATATATGCAGTCTGGTCTAGAAGCATTGCCAATAATTATCATTGTGTTATCTTTGTTTATGCGTCTGTGCCAATTTTTCTATGTAAATGTACAACAAATAATGTATGCATTGTAATGCCTATCCATTGCCCCCTCCCTTTGCCATATGAGTGAGCCTCTAAAGCACACACACACACACTCAGCCAGGCAAACAAGGAAGCCAACATATGCAGGAGAAACATGCATTTGCTTTTTGTTGTTCCTATTTGATTTGTATTGAATGAATCTAAATGCAGCCGTAATGTGTGATAGCAGCATTGGCAGCCAACATGATTGAACGAACAGTGAGTTGTAGTGGAACCAAAAAACGGTGCTTTATTGGAGGAAAATGTTTAAAAGATTTAGTTAGAGGATTATTAAAAGGATTTTTTTTGGATAAGGCATGCATAAGTTGGAAAAAACATTTTATACATGAAACTTTAAATGAACCATTATACTTACCATCCATATCCAGTAGCACTCAGAGCCTTCCATTTAGCTTAAAAGGTTTTGAAGGGCTACTTCAATGGACTTGTTCTTGATATAGGCGTGATATTGTCGAGACAGACAGATTTTTAGCAACCTTCCTTCTGCAATATTTGCCAAAAACCTAGGTAGTCACTCAGTTTATAATATTATGAAGCTTTGTAATAATTGCGTATAAAATTTCAAAAAATTGTCCCCTTCTCTAAAGAAAGTTCCAAATAGCCAAATACCAAGAATAACAATACATTTTAGAGCGATTTAGCTTAATTCGTATAGAAAGTACCAATTTGTATGTTTTAGTACCTTAATATACGACTTTAAAAACGAATATTTTCTGGACGCCCAAAATTTATAGTCAAAGTCTAGCTGTATCCCAATCACTTCGTAAAAAAGGACCATTTTGCATGTTTTAGTGCCCTAATGCACGAATTAAAAACAAGTGAAAAGGCGTTAAGTTCAGCCGAGCCGAACTTTTGATACCCACAACATCGGTTGTACATATAAACCACCTTTCGTCAGACTCCGGTGAAAAATGCATTATTTGTGCCCCCATAGTAGCTTTATCGAAATATGGTCCGATTTGGACTAAATTCGACATGGCTAAAAGGAGAGGTCTAATAAGTACAAGTCATTGTTCAATGTTGCAGAACAAAATATTGGTCTTTTTGGTAGCCATATCCAAATATAGACCGATCTGAACCATATACGAGGATGTCGAAAAGCTTTACATAAGTCACTGTATCAAGTTTCAGAGAAATCGTATTATAAATGTGCCTTTTAAGAGGCCAAGACTTTAAATTAAAAGATCGGTCTATATAGAAGAAATACCAAAATCTGAACCGATCTGAGCCAAATTGCAGAAAAATGTCGAAGAGCCTAACATAACTCACTGTCCCAAATTTCGGCGAAATCGGGCAATAAATGTGCCTTTTATAGGCCCAAAACCTTAAATCGAGGTCCCAAATTTCGGCGAAATCGGACAATAAATGTGCCTTTTATGGGCCTAAAACCTTAAATCGAGAGATCGGTCTATATATAATCTGGACCGATCTGGGCCAAATAGAAAAAGGATGTCGAAGGGCCTTACACAAGTCACTGTCCCAAATTTTGGCAAAATCGGACAATAAAAGCGACTTTTATGGGCCCAAACCCTTATATCGAGAGATCGGTCTACATGGCAGCTATATACAAATCTGGACTGATCCGTGCCATATTGCAGAAAGATATCGAGGGGCCTTACCTAACTCACTGTCCCAAATTTCGATGACATCGAACAATAAATGCGTCTTTTATGGACCCGAATCCTTAAATCGAGAGATCGGTCTATATGACAGCTATATCCAAATCTGGACTGATCCGTGCCATATTGCAGAAAGATGTCGAGGGACCTTACCTAACTCATTGTCCCAAATTTCGATGACATCGGACAATAAATGCGTCTTTTATAGGCCCGAAACCTTAAATCGTGAGATCGGTCTTTATGGCAGCTATATCCAAATCTGGACCGATCTGGGTCAAATTGAAGAACGATGTCGAAGGGCCTTACACACCTCAATGTCCCAAATTTTGGCAAACTCGGACAATAAATGCGCCTTTTATGGTCTATATGACAGCTATATCCAAATCTGGTCCGATCTGAGCCAAATTGAAGAAGGATGTCGAAGGGCCTAACACAACTCACTGTCCCAAATTTCAGCTAAATCGGATAATAAATGAGGTTTTAAGGGCCTAAGAACCTAAATTGGCGAATCGGTCTATATGGGGGCTAAATCAAGATATAGTCCGATATAGCCCATCTTCGAACTTAACCTGCTTATGGACAAAAAAGAATCTGTGCTCAAAGTTTCAGCTCAATATCTTTATTTTTAAAGACTTTAGCGTGATTTCAACATACAGACGGGCAGATGGACGGACGGACATGTTAAGATCGTCTTAGATTTTTAAGCTGATCAAGAATATATATATTTTGTAGGATTGGAAACGGATAGTTCAATGTGTTGCAAACGGAATGACGAAATGAATATACCCTCATCCTTCGGTGGTGGTTATAATAAATTTTCTAACATCCCAATATTTACTACTAAGGTGTAACAGTTTCCTAATTTTGAGTGCATTAGCTTTATTCATAAAGAATGTACCATTTTGTACGTTCTTGTACCCAAATGTACAATTTTGAATAATCTTTTGATTACTCAAAATTTATAGTATTTAGTAGGGTGTAATTGTATCCCAATTTTGACTGCTTCATCTCACTTCGTTAAGAAAGAACCATTTTGTACGTCTTAGTACCTAAATATACGAAAAAAATATCTTCTAGTTGCCCTATATATTCTTTCAAGGTACTAATTAGACCACAATTACTACGTTTTCTTCCATATGTCGTATTTTTGTCAAGACTGTGATAATGTTTGTCAAATTATATGAGTTTTTAATAGGTCATTTAGTCACCAATCATATATTTCTTAGTTGTACCTGCATGCCAAATTTCAGACCTTTAGCTTCATCTGAAAAGAAAGTAACAAATGGTAAAAAATTTTTGTACCAAAATGTACGAATTTTTAATAGATCACTTAGTCTCATATGTTTCCAGTTGTACCTACATGCCAAAACCGCTAGCTCCATCTATGAAGAAAGTTCCAAATGGTACTAATTTTGGTACCAAAATGTGCGAATGGTGAAAATATAAATTAGCCACCCATCATATATTTCTTAGTTGTACCTACATGCCAAATTGCAGACCTCAAGTTCCATGCGATCAGAAAGTACAAAATGGTACCATTTTTGGTACTAAAATGTATGAATTTTAAATAGAACATTTAGGCACCCATCATACCAAAATGAACGAAATTTGAATAGATAATTTACTCATCCATCATTTCGGACCTCTAGCTTCAACTATAAAGATAGTACCTAATAGTACCAATTTTGGTACTAAAATGTTCGAATTGTGAAAAAAAAACATTTAGTCGCCCATCATATATTTCAAAGTTTTACCTACATGCTAAATTTTAGCTCCATCTGCACAGAAAGTACCAAATGGTACCAATATTGGTACCAAAATGTACGCATTGTAAAAAGATCACAGTCACCCATCATATTTTTCCTAGTTGTACCTGCATGCCAAATTTATATATATATTCTTGATCGTCGTGAAATTTTATCTCGATCTAGCCATGTCCGTCCGTCTGTCCGTCCGTCCGTCCGTCTGTCCGTCCGTCCGTCCGTCTGTCCGTCCGTCCGTCCATCCGTCCGTCCGTCTGTCTGTCGAAAGCACGCTAACTTCCGAAGGAGTAAAGCTAGCCGCTTGAAATTTTGCACAAATACTTCTTATTAGTGTAGGTCGGTTGGTATTGTAAATGGGCCATATCGGTCCATGTTTTGATATAGCTGCCATATAAACCGATCTTGGGTCTTGACTTCTTCAGCCTCTAGAGTGCGCAATTCTTATCCGATTGGGATGAAATTTTGCACGACGTGTTTTGTTATGACATCCAACAACTGTGATAAGTATGGTTAAAATCGGTCCATAACCTGATAAAGCTGCCATATAAACCGATCTTGGTCTTGACTTCTTGAGCCTCTAGAGTCCGCAATTCTTATCCGATTGGAATGAAATTTTGCACGACGTGTTTTGTTATTATATCCAACAACTGTGCCAAGTATGGTTCAAATCGGTTCATAACCTGATATAGCTGCTATATACACCGATCTGGGGTCTTGACTTCTTGAGCCTCTAGAGTCCGCAATTCTTATCCGATTGGGATGAAATTTTGCACGACGTGTTTTGTTATGACATCCAACAACTGTGCCAAATATGGTTCAAATCGGTTCATAACCTGATATAGCTACCATATAAACCGATCTGGGATCTTGACTTCTTGAGCCTCTAGAGGTCGCAATTATTATCCGATTTGCCTGAAATTTTGTACAACGGATTCTTTCATGACCATTAACATACGTGTTTATTATGGTCTGAATCGGTTTATAGCCTGATATAGCTCCCATATAAATCGATCTCTCTATTTTACTTCTTGAGCCCACAAAGGGCGCAATCCTTATTCGAATTGGCTGACATTTTACACAGGTCTCCAACATATAATTTAATTGTGGTCCAAACCGGACCATATCTTGATATCGCTCTAATAGCAGAGCAAATCTTTTCTTATATCCTTTTTTTGCCTAAGAAGAGATGCCGGGAAAAGAACTCGACATATGCGATCCATGGTGGAGGGTATATAAGATTCGGCCCGGCCGAACTTAGCACGCTTTTACTTGTTGGTATTTCTTTAGTACCTAAATATCCAAAAACTCTTATAGTCAACCAAAGTGCCAAAATTCAGAGCTCTAGTTCAATTTACAAAGAAAGTACCAAATAGTACCAATTGCGGTACTAAACGAATTATTTCTCCCAATTCCGGTACAATTTTCCACAATTTATTTTATCAAACCTTATTTTTTCAGGGATCTCCTTAATTTGAGCCCAAGCTTAATTCTAGCCCTTTCCATTCGCTCTGGGCAAGTATGTACCATTTCGTACTTTTTGGTACTTCTTAGTACCTAAACGTACAAATATCACCAAATCCAGCCTAACCTTGTGCCTGCGAACCTAGACCAACATTCATGCAAAATTTCATGATTCCAGCTTTACCCGTAGGCTGGGCGATGATTAGTCAATCAGCCAGCCAGTCAGTCACGCTACTCTTTAATATAAATAGATGAACATATACTTTTCGTTACACTGTGCGTTATGATTATATTTTCACACACACATCCTAACAAAACAAATACACACAACTATCTATCCAATGAATGCAATCAAGAGTCCATATATTCCAGATTTGCTTTCCTTTGTCCCTTTGTGAAAGCTGTCGATGATGATACAAAGATTTCAATATTCGAGACATTATATCCCCTCAATAAGCCGGCATATAAAGTCTATTAAAAAATGTACAACATGCGACATTTGTACCTTGTCGAAGGAGGAGTAGTTTTGTTATCGATCGCTTACCAACCATGAAGGACTAGTTGTATGTTTTCAATGCTTAAAGCCAGAGTAAAAACTCGTTATTAAAATCTGAGCATAGATAATTGCACAAATTAAATTAAATATTGGTTACATCGTGCCAAGGAGCATAATATTGCTTTAAGCTACATGTATGCTGAAGAATAATTAAAAAATATCAACAAAAATTGTCTGCAAATATGAAAATGTATTGATTTTTAATTGTTTGTTAAAAAATATTCTTCTGAACAATGACTACTGCTGGAAACCAAACCAGGCAAAAATTGGGGGTGTAGAAAGCTTATCGAGAGAAATTTTGAAATTCAATTCGAAAGATTGATTTATATGAGTGATATATCTCAGACTGATCAACGATTTGGAACATACTTGTCACGATTGTTGGATCTCGTAACAGAACACTACGAGCAAAATTAAGCCTAATCGGATGCAATTTTCAGCTCAAGATGACAATTTGAGTGATCGGTTTATATGGGTGCTATATCAGGTAGTTTCCTGATTCGGCCCATACTTGCCACGATTGTCGGAAACCATAATATAACACTGCGAGCAAAATTTGAGCTCCATCGGAAAATAATTCTAGACTTCTAGTGTCTGAAGATGTCAAATCGGAAGATGGGTTTATATGGCAGCTTTATCTATTGTACATATTGGGTTGCCCAAAAAGTAATAGCGGATTTTTTAAAAGAAAGTAAATGCATTTTTATTGGTTTGCCCAAAAAGTAATTGCGGATTTTTTAAAAGAAAGTAAATGCATTTTTAATAAAACTTAGAATGAACTTTAATCAAATATACTTTTTTACACTTTTTTTCTAAAGCAAGCTAAAAGTAACAGCTGATAACGGACAGAAGAAAGAATGCAGTTACAGAGTCACAAGCTGTGAAAAAATTTGTCAACGCCGACTATATGAAAAATCCGCAATTACTTTTTGGGCAACCCATAGTTACTCTTCATCCAGCGCTACTTACATATACCAGCTATTTACGATTTTTTCTACCAATTGCACATGCCTCATGCATATTTGTTGCCTTCCTACGATTTGTTCTGCCGTTACGTATCATTTGTTTATTCTTCGGCCACTTTATTCCGTCAAATTAATCGGCCTCGTATGTGCTTATGACTACTCCCCGACCGCCTAATACCGATCCTAAACATGACAACTCCGCCAATGAGTTGTGAAAACAATCAATGTGGAGACCATTGAGTGTTGACATGACATTCGGTGTTTATTTGATTCTTTGCATTTTTTCCAATGCTGGTGATAATTCCCAATCAATCTGTTCTCGCTAGTGCTCTTATGGTTGGCTCTTTTCTGCCATCATCGTGAACAATCTTGTTCTTGAGATAGACAGACTTAAGTAGATAAGTGGCAGTGTCCGCAATCGAAACAACTAATCCTGACATAGCTCCAGGTTTTTGCCCTGCACTCAGCTTGCATCCGCTCCGCAAGTCTAGACGAGATTGCCGGTCGTATTGTAGATAGTTGTTGTAGACTTTGTAGTAGCGATACATGAAATCCCGAATGTAAATTATATCTTAATATAAATTATATCTATAGAACGCACCTGACTTTCCCTTCCACCGAAAAATAAGACCTCGTCATCTTATCCGCCGATGTCAACCAAGCTAGCGCCCAATTTACTCACAACGGGAGTCCGATCCGAAACCCACACCGACAACCCACCGAATGTTCCCGACCAACTATAAATCGACTGCCGTCGGTAACTGCAACGACCAAAACCACCAAGGGGGTCTTGAATTGAAGGCCTCACCGTCGAGATTACACCAACCGATCATCTATAAATAGACTGCCGTCAGCAACTGCACCGTCCAAAAGCAAAAATAAGCGGGCCTTGAACCAGCAAGGGCCTCTTCGTCGAGTTAAATCCACCCATCCACCAAAAGACGCTTCTACAGCCGAGCACTCATAAGCAAGAGTCGAATACGACAACCTATTCACGCTTCGCCACATTGTCATCTATTATATAACAATGGAATTGTTGCACTTTGTTTCTTTGTCTGTTCCGTAAAGACCCGAATGGGCGGAACGGTAAGATCCAATGTTAATTGATCGAATATTTAAAATTGAGTGTAATTACCAAGGGGGATGCCCCAAAACCTCCCAAAGGACATATTAGGCCATTATGATAATATGGGTCTCAAATAAATTGTTTTCGGGGGTAGATTACGAATATGGTATTAAAAATTAGTTTCAAGTGATAAGAGGTTGCCTAACCTTAAAAACACCACCCAAAATGTGAATTTTTGTCTATCATGGTTATATCGGGTTCAAAAATGGAATTTGGTAATAGATAAAAAAAATTGTACTGGGGAGATACATAGTAGGTGTAGGTAGTAATTAAGAAAGAAATTTGGAAACTTTTTTTTTGCGTGGTGCTAATGAAGGTGCAGTAGAGCGGGCCGGGTACAGCTAGCAGACATATATGACACAAGTAGATTGAAACATAGAATTAAACCAATAAATCACATTATTGTCCACCCTAGATTCTAATGAACTTGTGTTATCACTTAAAGTTTGTGGGTTTTTGGGTTGAACCTGGAGACGGCTAAGCTTACCTCAGCCTTTGACAAAACAGCGTTACAAATTTTCATTGGAAAGTTTGACATTTTCTAGCTTAATCGAACTAAGAACGTTTTGACGTACGACCATCAGTTTCGTTATTTACAGTGACTTAAACAAATTAAATTGACAAAAAATTAAATTGACTCGTGAACATTTTCCTACGCCTATTTTTCACAACTTTCGATGTGCATTGAAGAACTTAAATCTTTATATGGCGATGGAGCACAATCCTATAACACTGTTGAAAACTGGGTCAATGAATTCAGTCGTGGCCGACACACGTTCAAAGTCGAATTCTGTGAAGGCCGTACAAAAACGTCGGTTATACCAAAGAACGCCTTTTTGAACTCCCGAAACGTCGAATTGATGGGTCAGCCTCCGTATGTCCCTGACTTGCCTTCTTTTTATTCCCGCACATTAGGATAAAAATGTATGGTTAATAATTTTTGACGCCTGAAAATGTCATTGAAATGTGCGATTGCTATGTTTTGGATGTGTCTCAATCGGAGTGGAAAAAGTGCTTCAACAATTGGTTTGAGCCCATGAAAAAGTGCATAAATCATACCGGAAGTAGTAACTGCAGCCTTTGAAAGAATCGAAAGAAAATCAGTGAAAATGGGTCTGGCAGTAAAAGGAGATAAAACAAAATGGGTGGTATCAACTCCCAAATCACCTATACAATCGAGCAGATGAAGAAAATGGAGAAAGTTGGGAACCACAACTTTAAGATAGTCAGCAAATTTATCTACCTAAGCACCGCCTTAACTGAAACGAATGACACCAGCTTTGAAATAAAGAGAAGAAGAATACTAGCAAAGAGATGCTGCTGTGGATTGAGTAAGCAGTTTAGAAACAAAGCCACCTATTGGCTGACGAAGATCACACAAGTCACTGATACTACCCGTGTTTTTACATGGTTCCGAGGCATGGATACTTGTGAAAGCGAATGAGGCAGTGCTTGGAGTATTTGAGAGAAAGATTCTTCGTAAAATATATGGACCAGTTTGCGATAATGGAGAATATAGGCGTCGTATGAACCACGAACTGTGTGGACTGTATGACGACGTTACAATTGTTAAATGTATCAAAATACAGCGTTGGCTAGGCCATGTTGTCAGAATGGAAAAAGGAGCTCCAGCGAAGAAGTTTGTTGAAAACAATCACGGTGACACACGCAAACCGGGAAGGCCAAAAGCCCGATGGAAAGGTCAAGAGGAAGGAGCGCAGAAGATCGAGGCGCTTGGAACGCTATTCTACGTTCGGCTAATGGGAGCCAATTGAAGATCCTTACTATCTTCAATTGGCTCCCATTAGCCGGTTGAAATTAGACTGCCGATGATCGGACGGACCCACAATTCCAGCGCTGGTAATCCGAGCTTACAACCAACTCAGCTATCGGAAAGCTCGATGCAGCCGGATAGGATTTTTGAAAATGTTCAACTTCGGAAAGCTTATTTTTCACTCTAGTTAACATAATAACAGAGACAGAGAGAGAAAACATGATCTCCCTTTGCTTCACAATCCTACTACTTAATTTCGCTGTTGCGAACTCCAATATTTTAAACTTAAATTGTACATCGCCTATCACACAAATGTTGCTTGTATCGATTTTTATCATTATCGATGTTATCATTTAACAAACAATAGCAACAATCCCTTGTTGAACAACGATATACGCCCCGTGAAAGTTTGTAACCCATGAACTTAAAAATTTCAAATTTGTGTTGACTTTGTCATTGTGGTAATTGCCACTTTGTACTTTGTGGACTATCGTTTTATTATTTATTTCCATAAAATCAATGTAATGAGTTTGCATGTTCGCATACTTGAAACAGTCACACAGAGAAATAATCGCACACCCCTAGTATAGGATTGCCAATGAAAGAAACCAAAAACATTTAGAAAAAAGTTTAGAAATAAGCTAGATCAATATTTCGAGGTGTTACAAACGGAATGACTAAATTAGTATACCCCCCTCCTATGGTGATGGGTATAAGAAGTAAGGACGGCCTAAAGTCGGACGACGAAGCCGAACTTTTGATACTCTACACCACATTGCGTAAGCAGGTTAAGTCATAGAAAATTTGAAATGCAAAATTTCGACCAAAATCCAGACATATTGTGGGTGTTATAGAAAAAATTCTAGTGCAAATACGATAGGTTGATAAATGCTTTAGCAAGGGCCATAAAAGTGAACAATCGGGAAATACATATGTATACATGGGAGCTAAATCTAAATCTGAACAGATTTCAATGAAATTAAACAGTGGTCATAAAAGTCATAAGAGAAACCTTAGTGACCTTAGTGAATTTTATGAGGATTGGTTAACAAATGACCAAATTATTGCAATATTAATCAAACTCGGAAGAAAGTTTATATGAGAACTATATCTTAATCTTAATAGATTCTAAGGAATATCGGTTTACGGATTTAAAATCATAGAAAAAGACATTTTGCAAAATTTGGAGAAAATCAGTTAAGAAATACGGTGAGAAAGGCTCTAAAAGTGAAAATCGGGTGATACATACATATGGGGGCTATATGTGAATGTGAACCGATTTCTATGAAATGCAACAGCAATATCGGGATAAGGGAATCCTTTGTGCAAAATTTCATGTCAATTGGATCACAAATGACGATATTATTCCAGTACTAGTCCAAGTCGGGCGAACATATATATAAGAACTACATCCAAATCTGAACCGATTTCAACCAAAATCCGCATGTTTTGTGGTAGCCGTAGAAGAAAGCGTAGTGCAGAGTTTTGTGAAGATTGGTCGATACATGCGCTATTAGATGCAAATATTTTAGAAGTTGAAATCGGGCGGTAGATATTTATGGGATCTATATCTGTATCTGAACCGATTTCTATCAAATTCACCGGTAATGTCGAGACTGATGAGAGAACTCCCTTGTGCCAAATTTTGTAAGAATCGGTTCACAAGTGACGACACTATTGCAGTATTAGTCTAAATCGAACGAACATATATATGGGAGCTATGTCCAAACCTGAATCGATTTCTTCCAATTTCAATAGCCTTTTTTCTAGGCCTGTGCCAAATTTGAAAACAATCGGATGAAAATTTCGACCTGTACTTTGTACACAAATAAGCATGGACAGACAGACAGACATAGCTAAATCGAATCAGAAAATGATTCTGAGTCGATCGCTATACTTATCAATGGTGTTAGCAACAAATTCACAAAGTTATAATAGCCTGTACCACAGTAGTGGTGTAAGCTATAAATTGTAAAAATTTGAAAAATAATAAAAAAACGTATCGCATTTGTCCAGTTTATTCTACGCTTTCTCTTTGTAACCATACACTAAAAAAAAAAAGGAATAATGGGAGGTCATAACAAGAACTCCCATGAATTTTTTATAGGTTGGGGTAAAAAGGCCACCGTAGCGCAGAGGTTAGCATGTCCGCTTATGACGCTGAAAGCCTGGTTTCGAATCCTGGCGAGACCATCAGAAAAAAATTTCAGCGGTGGTTTCCCCTCCTAATGCTGGCAACATTTGTGACGTACTATGCCATATAAATCTTCTCTCCAAAGAGGTGTCGCACTGCGGCATGCCGTTCGGACTCGGCTATAAAAAGGAGGCCCCTTATCATTGAGCTGAAACTTGAATCGGACTGCACTCATTGATATGTGAGAAGTTTGTTCCTGTTCCTTAGTGGAATGTTCATGGACAAAATTTGCATTCGGGGTAAAAATTTCGCCCTCTAGAGGTTCAGGAAGTATATTGGAGATCGATTTAAATGGGAGCTGAATCAGGTTTTAAACCCTTTAGAACCACACTTAGTACATCTGTTGAAAGTAATAGGAAGCCATCGACCAAAAATTTCAGCAAAATCGGATAGTAATTGCACCCTTTAGAGGCTCAAGAATCATATTCAGGAGATCGGTTTATGTGGAAGCTATATCAGGGTTTCGATCGATTTGGTCATACTTGCAACATCTGTAGCAGGTCATAGGTAGTCATCATGCAAAATTTCAGCAAAATCGGATAAGGCTGAAGAAGAATAAGCGGTTTATATGGAAACTATAACTAAACGTGGATCTATTAGGTTGCCCAAAAAGTAATTGCGGATTTTTTAAAAGAAAGTAAATGCATTTTTAATAAAACTTAGAATGAACTTTAATCAAATATACTTTTTTTACACTTTTTTTTCTAAAGCAAGCTAAAAGTAACAGCTGATAGCTGACAGAAGAAAGAATGCAGTTACAGAGTCACAAGCTGAGAAAAAAATTGTCAACGCCGACTATATGAAAAATCCGCAATTACTTTTTGGGCAACCCAATATTTGGCCCATTTGCAATCCCAACTGACCTAAATATATAAGAAGTAATTATGCAAAGTTTCAGGTGCCTAGCTTAACTTCGTCGAAAGTCGGCGTGCTTTCGACTTAAATAGTCATGACGACCAAGAATATGTACTATGCTATCACATGCCCAATAGCTTCGCTACCCCCGATGGTACACCTAATATCAAGGTGTAACCGTAATTTTTTAAGCTTTAGCCCAATCCGAAAAGAAAGTAACATTTTGAAAGTTTTAGTGCGAATTAAAAAAACCTCTAGTCGGCCGATATATACTCAAGTTGTAACTGTATCGTAATTTTGAGAACTTTGCCTCAATCCGTAAACGTTTTAGGACCCAAATGTACAAATTTCAGAAAAAAATCTTCTAGTCATTTGGTAAATAGTGGAAAGATGTACCTGTATTCGTACCAAATTAATGATTACAAAAAAATCTTCTATTCGCCCCGTACATAGTGCCTAGACGTAACTGTATTCCAAATTTCAGAGCTGTAGTTTAATCCGTAAACAAGGTACCATTTTTTATGTAATAGTACCTAAATGTAAGAATTTCAGAAAAATTTTCCAGTCACTCGATACATACTGCCATATCCCAAATTTCAGAACCGTTGCTCAGTCTGACAAGAAAGTACCATTTGATTTTGTACGATTTAGTACAAAAATGTACGAACATCAAAAAAAATCGTTTAGTCGCCCGGTACATACTGCCAAGATGTACCGGTATACCAAATTTCAGAGCTGTAGCTCAGTCTGCAAAGAAAGTACCATTTTGTACGTTTTAGTACCAAAATGTACAAATTTTAAAAAAAAAATATTTTAGTCACCCGGTATATACTGCCAAGATGTACCGGTATCCCAAATTTCGGAGCTATACCTCAGTCTGTGAAGAAAGTACCATTTTGTATGATTTAGCACCAAAATGTACAAATATCAAAAAACTCTTCTAGTAGCCCGGTAAATACTACCAAGACATCCCTGTATCCCAAATTGCAGAGCTTTGGCTCAATCCGTTAAAAAGGTGCCATTTTGTACGTTTTAGTACTAAAATGTATGAATATCAAAAAAAAACTCTTCTAGTCGCCCAGTACATACTTCAGGATACACCTGAATCCTAAATTTCAAAGCTGTAGCTTAATCTACACTTTTTAGTACCAACATGTAAGATGTGTGCAAAAAATCTCTTAGGCATATATTTCCTAGTTGAAATTACATGTTAAATTTCAGAGCTCTAGTTCAATCCGTAATGTATGTACGAAATGGTACCAAATGAGGTACTAAACGTACGTATCTCTCCAGCTCCAGCTCTCTTTTTTATATTGTTTCTCCACCCCCATTTTTCGAATTTGAAGCTCTATCCGTTCGCCCTTTGCAGAGTTTACCTATTTCATACCATTTTTGGTATCTAAATGTATAAATGTCCGAAGACCCATTTATCCTTTTAAGTTAAGTTGTCATAGTGTACCTATGATCGAAAATTCAAAGCCCTAACTCAATCTACAAAAACGGTACCAAAAAGCAATAGTTGCGGCACTAAAAGAATTATTTATTCCACTTCCGGTACGATTTTGGGAAATTTTTATTAACAAGTCTTATTTTTTTAAGACTATCTTTAATTTGAGCTCAAGATCATAATTCTAGCCCGATCCGATCGCGCTGGGTAAAAAGTCTTCATTTCGTACTTTTTGGACCTTTTTAGTAAACGTACAAAAATCATAAAATCCCGTCTTATCACGCGCCTACAACCCAAGACCAATATTCGTGCCACGCTTAGTGGTTCTAGCTTTAGCTATTTGGGTTGGATGTTGGTCAGTCAGCCTGGCTGATGGCTCTTTTATATAAAGGGTGATTTTTTAGCTACTATATTTTCGGTAACACTGGTTTAAACAGCTCACGCACGATTCTTGTTTTTTTTACTGTCCAACATCTTCCGTTTGGAAACGAACAACGCTTGCAAATTATTGAATTTTATTATTAAAATGCGTGTTCTGTTAAGAAAGTTCATCGCGCTTTTTTCATTTTATGGATGAATCTCATTTTTGGCTCAATGGGTACGTAAACAAGCAGAATTGTCGAATTTAGAAGTGAATATCAGCCAGAAGCATTGCAAGAGCTACCAATGCATCCAGAAACAAGTTACAGTTTGGTGCTGTTTATGAACTGGTGGCATCATTGGCCCGTACTTCTTCAAACATGATGCGAATCGTAATGTAACAGTAAATGGTGAGCGCTACCGTGAGATGATATCCAATTTCTTCTCGCCCAAAATGCAAAAGCTTAACTTGCATGATATGTGGTTTCAACAAGACGGTGCCACATGCCACACAGCACGCGTTACAATGAGTGATTGAGAGGCGAGTTCGGTGAACATTTCATTCCACGTTCGAAACCAGTCAATTGGCGTCCGAGATCGTGCGATTTATGGCCTTTAAATTATTTTTTGTGGAAGACAATATTGAAAGATTTATTCGTGATATACCAGCCAAAATGTTTGAAAGAGTATGCCTAATCTTACTAAGCGGATGAACAATTTGAGGCCCAGTCACGGTAAACATTTGCATGAAGGAATCTTCAAACTTTAAATTATATGGACCGTACCATCGATTCAAATAAAGATATCATGCATTTTTTAAATTTTATGTGTTTTTTTTAAACTTTCCTATAGCTCTTAAAAAACCATTTTTTATACAGAGAGGGTCTTAAATATCTCGAGGTGTTAGGTATAAAAATATTTAGCAAAATGTAAGAAATTGTTAATACTTTGAACATTTTTCCAGTTTCTCAAGTCAGTGGGTTTGTTATGTGTGAAAAATTTCTTCATGGGGCATCCCTTTTATCTGACCAGACAGACGGACAGGCAAACAGACCTTACATGATTTGTTCATCTATTCTGCATAGACTTTCACATGCACGCGGCCACCCGTTGCAATTGCCGTTGATGCATGTGTACGTATGTGTATGTATGTATGTATGTTTACCACAACATCGTATTTAACAAATATTTTAGTATTATCAACTTGTCGCCACTGCTGCTGTAGTAGTGTTGTGGTATTTATATGTTGTTGTAGTACGTCCTCTGACCATGTCCGCTCAAATGTGTGAGTTCCTTTCACCAGAATAAACATGAATATGTAATGCTTAGTACCTCCCGAATAGGATCAGACATATAATTCATTGCATGTGCATACATTCAAATGAAAAGGGCAAAGTAGTAGTCGCAGTCCTTGTTGAAGAGTATTTAGAAAATGGTTATGAACTTTTATGGGATTTGCATGAGAACCAACTTTTCGCATGAATTTTAAAAGAATGAAATTCTCAAAAGTCATTTTAATACAAAGAGGATTGGCCAGGTCAGTTTAGATTTAAGAGGCATTCTGAAGTTTGATTCAATTAGACAGTATAGCTTTGAGATCATCTTTCATACGTAGCTCTTCGGGCATTTTCTCGAGTAATTCGCCTATATGTCGTTAGAATCATATCAGTTCCCTTGGAATTTCTAAGGTAATTTCTAGTTTTGCTAGCCGACTTAGTCATGAAGGGCTGTTTCTGTAGAATTTCCCTTGTTATCGACGAGCTAATGTGGAGACAGGCGATTTTTCGGAATACTTTGGTTCAAAATATACAGCTGTCAACCTTTTTGTATATTCCTAAGCTAATACACTGATGGAAAAAAACGGAATTTTGCCAATACCTATTGGTATTATTTTATTTATAATATTTTTAATGCCGATTCGTCCTAAGGCGAGGAATATTCAAGTGATAATGAAATTGGTATTAAAACAATCTTAGTTTGGTACTAAAGCTAAACAATTTGGTATTAAAAGCAATAACTGTATGGTAATAAATATGATATCAAAGGGTAATTATCATTTAATGTTTATCCATATCAGGCTATATTGTTTTCATATCATACACTGAAAGAAAAATGGATTTCGTATGGTACTGTTGGTATTGATAGTAAAGCAGTACCTTGAATGAATACCAAATTAATACCGTATGGTATTTAAACGGTCTTGTTTTGGTACTAATTTACTACCAATGAGGTTTGCCACAATTTTTCATTTGGTGTAAGAGGGCACGGTTCCCAGATTTTTTTTAAAACTGATCCCCAAAATTCCAGACCAATTTCCCTCAAAAAATTCCCAATTAAAATGTTCCCCTAAAAAAATTTATGAACTGATAGTTTTTCCTTTACAAAAATTGTTATGCCCACATACATAGGATTGGTGCATTTTAATTTTGTCATTCTTAGCAATATAATTACGATAACAATTGCGGCTTACAGGGACTTAAGATGTCAAATCGGGAGATAATTTCATTTGGTTTGTATGGGAGCTATTATATCAGGTTGTTAACCGGTTTGGACCATACTTGGCACGATTGTATCAGAACACTACGTGTATTTCAGCCTAATAGGATGATGTTGCAGTTTCTATGGGTTCCTAGTCAAAGCGAAAGACCGCTTCATATAGGAGCTATATCGAAATCTGAACCGATATGCCCACTTGCAAATGGTACAAAATTTCAAGGGGAAAGCTACATTCGTTCGACCGCTATTGTTATTTGAACAGACGGACTTTTTTATACCCTCCTCCATAGGATGAAGGTTTACTAATTTCGTCATTCTGTTTGTTACTCCTCGAAACATTCGTCTAAGACCCCATATATTACATAAAAATGAAATTGTTGGGCTTGTTTGTCTGTTCCGTATAGACTCAAAAACGGCATAACTGAATTTCATGAAATTTTCGCAGATGGTATAGTTTGGGCCGCCGGGGAAAATAGGGCACTAAACTTTTTGATATTTGAAGGGGGAGGGGACCCTTCCACACGCCACAATTTTCAAAAACGCCTGATCTCGGAGATGAGTGCACCGATTTAAGTAAAATTAGTATAAAATTTTTTGGTCGGATATGTTTACCAATAAGGACAATATGGGTATCAAATGAAAGGTATTGAAGAGTAGAATACGAACTTGGTACACAAAATTTGCCCAAAGTGTTTTGGGGGTCCTACACCCTTCAAAAAACCACCCGACAGGATTCTTTCACCGCATTGGGAATATGGGTATCAAATGAAAGGTATTTAAAAGTACAGTACAAATCTGACATACAAATTGTTTCCTTACTGTCTGAGGGGCGACCCCCTAAAACCCCCGCAGAGCATATTTACCAATTGAGACAGTATGTATATCAAATGAAAGGTATTTAAAATTAGAGTAAGAATCTGATATAAACATTTATTCCTTGGTATCAGAATAGGACAGCAATAACAGGGCTTTGGTAGTAGAGTACACTTTTCAAACTCAAATTGGGATAGACACAGGAGGATTTGCGGATCTTTAAAAATTTGGTATTCCAAGTGGTAACTTTGAAATACGATTTTGAATGTAGATAACCAAAACAAAAAATAATTAGTGTGGATCCGAACGAGACCCTTTGCCTGAATGTCTTGATAGCCACCTTCAAAATGCTTGACATTATGGGGTCAAACAAAATCGTGCTCTATCACGATGCTGATATTATTTCCGGGTCCGGCCCTAAACTTCCATCAAACCGGCCATGGTCTAAGTGCGTGAGTTTCCACCCCTCCCTACATACCCCTCAAACTGAACATATTTGGAGATTATGGCAAAAAGAGTTCTCAAATCTGGTACCTGTTTTATGGCCAAGTGTTTCAGGGACATCTCACTTTATAAACTACCCCAACATATTACATATATACCGATTATAGCAATATGTTACTTAAATGTGATTTTTGAGAAAAGAGTATGAATCTGTTATCCACTTTCGGGGCAAAGGGTTTGGCAACTCTAAACTACCATCAAAACCAAGAGAATGTAGATCTAACGTCCATACTGTAATGGGCGGACCCTCCCGTTACCCTATTTTCAAAACCGTCAGATCTCAAAAACAGAAATTTGGTATCCTTATTTAGGGTGGGATATCTAGATATCTAGGAGGGCCGCGCCACCTTCAAAACCCGCCATTTGGAAATATAAACAAATAATGACAATATAGTATTTGACATATTGAAAGGTATTTGAGACTAGAACACGAATCTGATATATGGGCGTACGCCTCACTCCAAAAAATAGTCATATAGCGGATATATTTACCGACCACAGCAACATAAGTTTCAAATGAAAGTTATTTGGGAGTAGAGCACGAAAATTATATCCATATTGGGGCGAAATTTTTGAAAGGCTTTACCAGCACCGGAAAACAGGACTTATATCCTACCCGTGGCAATATAGGGGTCAGTTAAAATGAGAGAATGAAAGAAGGCGCAGCGGAGCGGGCCCTGTCCAGCTGGTAAAGTATATACTTTCTTCATCGTCATGACACTTTAAGTCGATCTAGCCATGTCCGCCCGTCTGGTTGTCGAAAGCACGCTAACTTTCAATGAAATGAAGCTATTCGCTTGAAATTTTGCACAAATAGTTCTTACTAGAGTAGGTCGGTTGGAATTGTAAATGGGCCATATCGGTCCATATTTTGATATAGCTGCCATATAACCCATCTTGTATCTTGACTTCTAGATCCACTAAAGGTTCAAATCGGTCCATAACCTTGACTTCTTGAACCTTTAGAGGAAACAATTCCTTTACGATTTGACTGAAATTTAGTACGAGGTGTTTTGGGATCACTTCCAAAAACTGTGCTAAGTATGGTTCAAATCGGTCCCTAAAGTTATATGGGTGCCATATAAATCTATCTTGACTTCTTGAGTCAAGATAGATTTATCAGATCAGAAGGCGCAATTCTGATCCGATGTGGCTGCAATATTTGACGTGTTTTGTTACAACTTCGAATAACTGTGTCAAATAAGGCTGAAATCGGTCTATAACCTAATATAGCTGCCATATAAACTGATCTGGGATCTTGACATCTTGAGCCTCTAAAGGGCGCAAGTATTATCCGATTTGGTTGAAATTTTGTACAACGGCTTCTCAAATAACATTCTATATACGTGTCAAATGCGGTCTGAATAAAACATATAAACCACTCCCATATAAACCGATCTCCTATTTCACTTCTTGAGCACCTAAAGGATACAATTCTTATGCGAATTGGCCTACATTTATATTTTCTTTAATCCTTTGTTGGCCTTAAACGAGATGCCGTGAAATGAACTCGACAAAGGGATCCATTGTGAAGGGAAAATAAAATTCGGCCCGGCCGAACTTAGCTCGCTTTTACTTGTTCCACATTAAAATCCCCGTACTCCAAATGAGAATTTTTTTTCTCCAATTACGAAAAAAGATCCCCTGTTTTGGGAAATTTCTCTTAATCCGACAACACTGACATTTGGTATCAATGTGTTAGCGGAGTATATCACCCTCATCCAGACAGTTAGTCAATCGGCCTCAGAATGTAGTTCCTCTGGTGATACATTATCATTTTCTGTCGTTTTTATAAAAATTTCTTAGAGAAATGAAATTTAAACAAAATTTCCTTTCCAAATAAAAAGTTTTAATTTTGAGAACTTTTTTCCGTCCATTAGAACTTAAACCCTGTACTGTACCCTCTTTATGAATATTTAAATTTATTAATGAAAAAATTTTCTTTATCCAAAACATATGAAATATCTTCCTATGCATATTATAATACACTTACGCTACATGAAATGCATTTGCTTTTAAGTGCCCACAAAGAAGCAAAAAAAAAAACATATTTTCTGGGAGTGGACCAGCGTTCATCCTTGATCGTTGGTCAGTGATATGAATATGAACATACTTGCATAATGAATGGCTAAAATTGTAAAAATAATATTGAACATACAACAATGTACAGAGAAATTTATCACTAGATACCCAAAAGGATACCATGGTCTCGCTAACACAACTGTGTGAGAGAGCGGTAAACAAATATGAATGTGTGTACGAAAAGTAGAGGGTGAACCAGAAGGGGAACAATGTAAGTTTAATAGCCAAAGAACCGAAACTGTAAAATAAAGATGTTATCTTTGAATCAGATTTCCTATTTACTAACGGACGTGACCATCAGTTTCAAATTTCGCTGATTGATTCTTATTTTACTTCATATTATTATTTTTTAAGATTCATTTTTGAAACTTAGCATCTCATTCTAAAACAAGTAAAAGCGTACTAAGTTCGGCCGGGCCGAATCTTGGGAACCCACATCCATGGATTCTGCTAAAATATGGGAGCTATAAATAGCTATAGACCGATTTGGACCGTACCTGCCGCAGTTATTAAGAGTCATAACAGAACACTATGTGCAAAATTTCAGCCAAATCGGACAAAAATTGCGGTTTGTAAGAGCTCAAGAAGTCAAATCGGTAAATCGCTATGTCAGGTTCGAAAACTTGAATTTTCAGTTGGAAAACTTAAAAAACCTAAACTAAGCGAGTTAGAGCAAAAGTAAGGTTAATTCGTGATCACTTCCAAAAATTCGAAATTTTCATGAAAATGGCAATTTTCAGTTCAAAAACTTGAAATGGCCATATCTCCTAAACTAAGCGAGTTAGAGCAAAAGTAAGGTTAATTCGTGATCACTTCCTAAAATTCGAAATTTTCAGTTCGAAAACTTGAAATGACCATATCTCCTGAACTAAGCGAATTAGAGCAAAAGTAAGGTTAATTCGTGATCACTTCCAAAAATTCGAATTTTTGGTGAAAATGGCAATTTTCAGTTCGAAAACTTGAAATGGCAATATCTCCTAAACTAAGCGAGTTAGAGCAAAAGTAAGGTTAATTTGTGATCACTTCCAAAAATTTGAAATTACGATGAAAATGGCAATTTTCAGTTCGAAAACTTGAAATGGCCATATCTCCTAAACTAAGCGAGTTAGAGCAAAAGTAATGTTAATTTGTGATCACTTCCAAAAATTCCAAATTTCGATGCAAATGGCAACTTTCAGTTCGAAAACTTGAAATGGCCATATCTCCTAAACTAAGCGAGTTAGAGCAAAAGTAAGGTTAATTCATGATCACTTCCAAAAATTCGAAATTTTGATGAAAATTGCAATTTTCAGTTCGTAGACTTAAAACGGCCATATCTCCTAAACTAAGCGAGTTAGAGCAAAAGTAAGGTTAATTCATGATCACTTCCAAAAATTCGAAATTTTGATGAAAATTGCAATTTTCAGTTCGTAGACTTAAAACGGCCATATCTCCTAAACTAACGAGTTAGAGCAAAAGTATGGTTAATTCACGATCACTTTCAAAAATTCGAAATTTTGATGAAAATGGTAATTTTCAGTTCGAAAACTTGAAATGGCCATATCTCCCAAACTAAGCGAGTTAGAGCAAAAGTAAGGTTAATTCGTGATCACTTCCAAAAATTCGAAATTTTGATGAAAATGACAATTTTCAGTTCGAAAAATTGAAATGGCCATACCTCCCAAACTAAGCGAGTTAGGGCAAAAGTAAGGTTAATTCGTGATCACTTCCAAAAATTCGAAATTTCGATGAAAATGGTAATTTTCAGTTCGAAAACTTGAAATGGCCATATCTCCTAAACTAAGCGAGTTAGAGCAAAAGTAAGGTTAATTAGTGATCACTTCCAAAAATTCGAAATTTCGATGAAAATGGTAATTTTCAGTTGGAAAACTTGAAATGGCCATATCTCCTAAACTAAGCGAGTTAGAGCAAAAGTAAGGTTAATTCGTGATCACTTCCAAAAATTCGAAATTTCAAATTCAAAACTTGAAATGGCCATATCTCCTAAACTAAGCGAGTTAGAGCAAAAGTAAGGTTAATTCATGATCACTTCCAAAAATTCGAAATTTTGATGAAAATTGCAATTTTCAGTTCGTAGACTTAAAACGGCCATATCTCCTAAACTAAGCGAATGAGAGCAAAAGTAAGGTTAATTCGGGATCACTGCCAAAAATTCGAAATTTTGATGAAAATGGCAATTTTCAGTTCGTAGACTTAAAATGGCCATATCTTCTAAACTAAGCGATTTAGAGCAAAAGTAAGGTTAATTCGTGATCACTTCCAAAAATTCGAAATTTTGATGTAAACGGCAATGTCCAGTTCGAAAACTGGAAATGACCATATCTCCTAAACTAAGCGAGTTAGAGCAAAAGTAAGGTTTATTCGTGATCACTTCCAAAAATTCGAAATTTTGATGAAAATTGCAATTTTCAGTGCGTAAACTTGAAATGGCCATATCTCCTAAACTAAGCGAGTTAGAGCAAAAGTAAGGTTAATTCGTGATCACTTCCAAAAACTCGAAATTTTTATGAAAATGGCAATTTTTAGTTCGAAAACTTGAAATGGACATATCTCCTAAACTAAGCGAGTTAGAGCAAAAGTAAGGTTAATTCGTGATCACTTCCAAACATTCGAAATTTTCAGTTCGTAAACTTGAAATGGCCATATCTCCTAAACTAAGCGAGTTAGAGCAAAAGTAAGGTTAATTCGTGATCACTTCCAAAATTTCGAAATTTTGATGAAAATGGCAATTTTCAGTTCGAAAACTTGAAATGGCCATATCTCCTAAACTAAGCGAGTTAGAGCAAAAGTAAGGTTAATTCGGCATCACTTCCAAATATTCGAAATTTCGATGAAAATGGCAATTTTCAGTTTGTAGACTTAAAATAGCTATATCTTCTAAACTAAGCGATTTAGAGCAAAATGAAGGTTAATTCGTGATCACTTCCAAAAATTCGAAATTTTGATGAAAATGGCAATTTTCAGTTCAAAAACTTGAAATGGCCATATCTTCTAAACTAAGCGAGTTAGAGCAAAATTAAGGTTAATTCGTGATCACTTCCGAAAATTCGAAATTTTGATGAAAATGCCAATTTTCAGTTCGAAAACTTGAAATGGCCATATCTTCTAAACTAAGCGATTTAGAGCAAAAGTAAGGTTAATTCGTGATCACTTCCAAAAATTCGAAATTTTGATGAAAATGGCAATTTTCAGTTCGTAGACTTAAAATGGCCATATCTTCTAAACTAAGCGATTTAGAGCAAAAGTAAGGTTAATTCGTGATCACTTCCAAAAATTCGAAATTTTGATGTAAATGGCAATTTTCAGTTCGGAAACTTGAAATGGCCATATCTCCTAACTAAGCGAGTTAGAGCACAATTAAGGTTAATTCGTGATCACTTCCAAAAACTCGAAATTTTTATGAAAATCGCAATTTTCAGTTCGAAAACTTGAAATGGCCATATCTCCTAAACTAAGCGAGTTAGAGCAAAAGTAAGGTTAATTCGTGATCACTTCCAAAATTTCGAAATTTTGATGAAAATGACAATTTTCAGTTCGAAAACTTGAAATGGCCATATCTCCTAAACTAAGCGAGTTAGAGCAAAAGTAAGGTTAATTAGTGATCACTTCCAAAAATTCGAAATTTTGATGAAAATGGCAATTTTCAGTTCGAAAACTTGAAATGGCCATATCTCCCAAACTAAGCGAGTTAGACCAAAAGTAAGGTTAATTCGTGATCACTTCCAAAAATTCGAAATTTCGATGAAAATGGTAATTTTCAGTTGGAAAACTTGAAATGGCCATATCTCCTAAACTAAGCGAGTTAGAGCAAAAGTAAGGTTAATTCGTGATCACTTCCAAAAATTCGAAATTTTGATGAAAATGGCAATTTCCAGTTCGAAAAATTGAAATGGCCATATTTCCCAAACTAAGCGAGTTAGAGCAAAAGTAAGGTTAATTCGTGACCACTTCCAAAAATTCGAAGTTTCGATGAAAATGGCAATTTTCAGTTGGAAAACTTGAAATGGCCATATCTCCTGAACTAAGCGAGTTAGAGCAAAAGTAAGGTTAATTCGTGATCACTTCCAAAATTTCGAAATTTTGATGAAAATGGCAATTTTCAGTTCGAAAACTTGAAATGGCCATATCTCCTAAACTAAGCGAGTTAGAGCAAAAGTAAGGTTAATTCGTGATCACTTCCAAAAATTTGAAATTTTGATGAAAATGGCAATTTTTAGTTCGAAAACTTTAAATGACCATATCTCCTAAACTAAGCGAGTTAGAGCAAAAGTAAGGTTAATTCGTGATCACTTCCATAAATTCGAAATTTTGATGGAAAAGTAAGGTTAATTCGTGATCACTTCCATAGATTCGAAATTTTGATGAAAATGGCAATTTGCAGTTCGGAAACTTGAAATGGCCATATCTCCTAAACTAAGCGAGTTAGAGCACAATTAAGGTTAATTCGTGATCACTTCCAAAAACTCGAAATTTTGATGAAAATCGCAATTTTCAGTTCGAAAACTTGAAATGGCCATATCTCCTAAACTAAGCGAGTTAGACCAAAAGTAAGGTTAATTCGTGATCACTTCCAAAAATTCGAAATTTTGATGAAAATGGCAAGTTTCAGTTCGAAAACTTGAAATGGCCATATCTCCTAAACTAAGCGAGTTAGAGCAAAAGTAAGGTTAATTCGTGATCACTTCCAAAAATTCGAAATTTTGATGAAAATGGCAATTTTCAGTTCGAAAACTTGAAATGGCCATATCTCCTAAACTAAGCGAGTTAGAGCAAAAGTAAGGTTAATTCGTGATCACTTCCAAAAATTCGAAATTTTGATGGAAATGGCAATTTTCAGTTCGAAAACTTGAAATGGCCATATCTCCTAAACTATGCGAGTTAGAGCAAAAGTAAGGTTAATTCGTGATCACTTCCAAAAATTCGAAATTTTGATGAAAATGGCAATTTTCAGTTCGAAAACTTGAAATGGCCATATCTCCTAAACTAAGCGAGTTAGAGCAAAAGTAAGGTTAATTCGTGATCACTTCCAAAAATTCGAAATTTTGATGAAAATGGCAATTTTCAGTTCGAAAACTTGAAATGGCCATATCTCCTAAACTAAGCGAGTTAGAGCAAAAGTAAGGTTAATTCATGATCACTTCCAAAAATTCGAAATTTTGATGAAAATGGCAATTTTCAGTTCGAAAACTTGAAATGGCCATATCTCCTAAACTAAGCGAGTTAGAGCAAAAGTAAGGTTAATTCGTGATCACTTCCAAAAATTCGAAATTTTGATAAAAATGGCAATTTTCAGTTCGAAAACTTGAAATGGCCATATCTCCTAAACTAAGCGAGTTAGAGCAAAAGTAAGGTTAATTCGTGATCACTTCCAAAAATTCGAAATTTTGATGAAAATGGCAATTTTCGGTGCGTAAATTTGAAATGGCCATATCTTCCACATTAAGCGAGTTAGAGCAAAAGTAAGGTTAATTCGTGATCACTTCCATAGATTCGAAATTTTGATGAAAATGGCAATTTGCAGTTCGGAAACTTGAAATGGCCATATCTCCTAAACTAAGCGAGTTAGAGCACAATTAAGGTTAATTCGTGATCACTTCCAAAAACTCGAAATTTTGATGAAAATCGCAATTTTCAGTTCGAAAACTTGAAATGGCCATATCTCCTAAACTAAGCTAGTTAGAGCAAAATTAAGGTTAATTCGTGATCACTTCCAAAAATTCGAAATTTTGATGAAAATGGCAATTTTCAGTTCGAAAACTTTAAATGGCCATATCTCCTAAACTAAGCGAGTTAGAGCAAAAGTAAGGTTAATTCGTGATCACTTCCAAAAATTCGAAATTTTGATGAAAATGGCAATTTTCAGTTCGAAAACTTGAAATGGCCATATCTCCTAAACTAAGCGAGTTAGAGCAAAAGTAAGGTTAATTCGTGATCACTTCCAAAAATTCGAAATTTTGATGTAAATGGCAATTTTCAGTTCGAAAACTTGAAATGGCCATATCTCCTAAACTAAGCGAGTTAGAGCAAAAGTAAGGTTAATTCGTGATCACTTCCAAAAATTCGAAATTTTGATGAAAATGGCAATTTTCAGTTCGAAAACTTGAAATGGCCATATCTCCTAAACTAAGCGAGTTAGAGCAAAAGTAAGGTTAATTCGTGATCACTTCCAAAAATTCGAAATTTTGATGAAAATGGCAATTTTCAGTTCGAAAACTTGAAATGGCCATATCTCCTAAACTAAGCGAGTTAGAGCACAATTAAGGTTAATTCGTGATCACTTCCAAAAACTTGAAATTTTGATGAAAATGGCAATTTTCAGTTCGAAAATGGCCATATCTCCTAAACTAAGCGAGTTAGAGCAAAAGTAAGGTTAATTCGTGATCACTTCCAAAAATTCGAAATTTTGATGAAAATGGCAATTTTCAGTTCGAAAACTTGAAATGGCCATATCTCCTTAACTAAGCGAGTTAGAGCAAAAGTAAGGTTAATTCATGATCACTTCCAAAAATTCGAAATTTTGATGTAAATGGCAATTTTCAGTTCGAAAACTTGAAATGGCCATATCTCCTAAACTAAGCGAGTTAGAGCAAAAGTAAGGTTAATTCGTGATCACTTCCAAAAATTCGAAATTTTGATAAAAATGGCAATTTTCAGTTCGAAAACTTGAAATGGCTATATCTCCTAAACTAAGCGAGTTAGAGCAAAAGTAAGGTTAATTCGTGATCACTTCCAAAAATTCGAAATTTTGATGAAAATGGCAATTTTCAGTGCGTAAATTTGAAATGGCCATATCTTCCACATTAAGCGAGTTAGAGCAAAAGTTAGGTTAATTCGTGATCACTTCCATAGATTCGAAATTTTGATGAAAATGGCAATTTGCAGTTCGGAAACTTGAAATGGTCATATCTCCTAAACTAAGCGAGTTAGAGCACAATTAAGGTTAATTCGTGATCACTTCCAAAAACTCGAAATTTTGATGAAAATGGCAATTTTCAGTTCGAAAACTTGAAATGGCCATATCTCCTAAACTAAGCGAGTTAGAGCAAAAGTAAGGTTAATTCGTGATCACTTCCAAAAATTCGAAATTTTGATGAAAATGGCAATTTTCAGTTCGAAAACTTGAAATGGCCATATCTCCTAAACTAAGCGAGTTAGAGCAAAAGTAAGGTTAATTCGTGATCACTTCCAAAAATTCGAAATTTTGATGAAAATGGCAATTTTCAGTTCGAAAACTTGAAATGGCCATATCTCCTAAACTAAGCGAGTTAGAGCACAATTAAGGTTAATTCGTGATCACTTTCAAAAATTCGAAATTTTGATGAAAATGGCAATTTTCAGTTCGAAAACTTGAAATGGCCATATCTCCTAAACTAAGCGAGTTAGAGCAAAAGTAAGGTTAATTCGTGATCACTTCCATAGATTCGAAATTTTGATGAAAATGGCAATTTTCAGTGCGTAAATTTGAAATGGCCATATCTTCCACATTAAGCGAGTTAGAGCAAAAGTAAGGTTAATTCGTGATCACTTCCATAGATTCGAAATTTTGATGAAAATGGCAATTTGCAGTTCGGAAACTTGAAATGGCCATATCTCCTAAACTAAGCGAGTTAGAGCACAATTAAGGTTAATTCGTGATCACTTCCAAAAACTCGAAATTTTGATGAAAATCGCAATTTTCAGTTCGAAAACTTGAAATGGCCATATCTCCTAAACTAAGCGAGTTAGAGCAAAAGTAAGGTTAATTCGTGATCACTTCCAAAAATTCGAAATTTTGATGAAAATGGCAATTTTCAGTTCGAAAACTTGAAATGGCCATATCTCCTAAACTAAGCGAGTTAGAGCAAAAGTAAGGTTAATTCGTGATCACTTCCAAAAATTCAAAATTTTGATGGAAATGGCAATTTTCAGTTCGAAAACTTGAAATGGCCATATCTCCTAAACTAAGCGAGTTAGAGCAAAAGTAAGGTTAATTCGTGATCACTTCCAAAAATTCGAAATTTTGATGAAAATGGCAATTTTCAGTTCGAAAACTTGAAATGGCCATATCTCCTAAACTAAGCGAGTTAGAGCACAATTAAGGTTAATTCGTGATCACTTCCAAAAACTTGAAATTTTGATGAAAATGGCAATTTTCAGTTCGAAAATGGCCATATCTCCTAAACTAAGCGAGTTAGAGCAAAAGTAAGGTTAATTCGTGATCACTTCCAAAAATTCGAAATTTTGATGAAAATGGCAATTTTCAGTTCGAAAACTTGAAATGGCCATATCTCCTTAACTAAGCGAGTTAGAGCAAAAGTAAGGTTAATTCATGATCACTTCCAAAAATTCGAAATTTTGATGTAAATGGCAATTTTCAGTTCGAAAACTTGAAATGGCCATATCTCCTAAACTAAGCGAGTTAGAGCAATAGTAAGGTTAATTCGTGATCACTTCCAAAAATTCGAAATTTTGATAAAAATGGCAATTTTCAGTTCGAAAACTTGAAATGGCTATATCTCCTAAACTAAGCGAGTTAGAGCAAAAGTAAGGTTAATTCGTGATCACTTCCAAAAATTCGAAATTTTGATGAAAATGGCAATTTTCAGTGCGTAAATTTGAAATGGCCATATCTTCCACATTAAGCGAGTTAGAGCAAAAGTAAGGTTAATTCGTGATCACTTCCATAGATTCGAAATTTTGATGAAAATGGCAATTTGCAGTTCGGAAACTTGAAATGGCCATATCTCCTAAACTAAGCGAGTTAGAGCACAATTAAGGTTAATTCGTGATCACTTCCAAAAACTCGAAATTTTGATGAAAATGGCAATTTTCAGTTCGAAAACTTGAAATGGCCATAGCTCCTAAACTAAGCGAGTTAGAGCAAAAGTAAGGTTAATTCGTGATCACTTCCAAAAATTCGAAATTTTGATGGAAATGGCAATTTTCAGTTCGAAAACTTGAAATGGCCATATCTTCTAAACTAAGCGAGTTAGAGCAAAAGTAAGGTTAATTCGTGATCACCTCAAAAAATTCGAAATTTTGATGAAAATGGCAATTTTCAGTTCGAAAACTTGAAATGGCCATATCTCCTAAACTAAGCGAGTTAGAGCACAATTAAGGTTAATTCGTGATCACTTCCAAAAACTCGAAATTTTGATGAAAATCGCAATTTTCAGTTCGAAAACTTGAAATGGCCATATCTCCTAAACTAAGCGAGTTAGAGCAAAAGTAAAGTTAATTTGTGATCACTTCCAAAAATTCGAAATTTTGATGAAAAAGGCAATTTTCAGTTCGAAAACTTGAAATGGCCATATCTCCTAAACTAAGCGAGTTAGAGCAAAAGTAAGGTTAATTCGTGATCACTTCCAAAAATTCGAAATATTGATGAAAATGGCAATTTTCAGTTCGAAAACTTGAAATGGCCATATCTTCTAAACTAAGCGAGTTAGAGCAAAAGTAAGGTTAATTCGTGATCACTTCCAAAAATTCGAAATTTTGATGAAAATGGCAATTTTCAGTTCGAAAACTTGAAATGGCCATATCTCCTAAACTAAGCGAGTTAGAGCAAAAGTAAGGTTAATTCGTGATCACTTCCAAAAATTCGAAATTTTGATAAAAATGGCAATTTTCAGTTCGAAAACTTGAAATGGCCATATCTCCTAAACTAAGCGAGTTAGAGCAAAAGTAAGGTTAATTCGTGATCACTTCCAAAAATTCGAAATTTTGATGTAAATGGCAATTTTCAGTTCGAAAACTTGAAATGGCCATATCTCCTAAACTAAGCGAGTTAGAGCAATAGTAAGGTTAATTCGTGATCACTTCCAAAAATTCGAAATTTTGATAAAAATGGCAATTTTCAGTTCGAAAACTTGAAATGGCTATATCTCCTAAACTAAGCGAGTTAGAGCAAAAGTAAGGGTAATTCGTGATCACTTCCAAAAATTCGAAATTTTGATGAAAATGGCAATTTTCAGTGCGTAAATTTGAAATGGCCATATCTTCCACATTAAGCGAGTTAGAGCAAAAGTAAGGTTAATTCGTGATCACTTCCATAGATTCGAAATTTTGATGAAAATGGCAATTTGCAGTTCGGAAACTTGAAATGGCCATATCTCCTAAACTAAGCGAGTTAGAGCACAATTAAGGTTAATTCGTGATCACTTCCAAAAACTCGAAATTTTGATGAAAATCGCAATTTTCAGTTCGAAAACTTGAAATGGCCATATCTCCTAAACTAAGCGAGTTAGAGCAAAAGTAAGGTTAATTCGTGATCACTTCCAAAAATTCGAAATTTTGATGAAAAAGGCAATTTTCAGTTCGAAAACTTGAAATGGCCATATCTCCTAAACTAAGCGAGTTAGAGCAAAAGTAAGGTTAATTCGTGATCACTTCCAAAAATTCGAAATTTTGATGAAAATGGCAATTTTCAGTTCGAAAACTTGAAATGGCTATATCTCCTAAACTAAGCGAGTTAGAGCAAAAGTAAGGTTAATTCGTGATCACTTCCAAAAATTCGAAATTTTGATGAAAATGGCAATTTTCAGTGCGTAAATTTGAAATAGCCATATCTTCCACATTAAGCCAGTTAGAGCAAAAGTAAGGTTAATTCGTGATCACTTCCATAAATTCGAAATTTTGATGAAAATCGCAATTTGCAGTTCGGAAACTTGAAATGGCCATATCTCCTAAACTAAGCGAGTTAGAGCAAAAGTAAGGTTAATTCGTGATCACTTCCAAAAATTCGAAATTTTGATGAAAATGGCAATTTTCAGTGCGTAAATTTGAAATGGCCATATCTTCCACATTAAGCGAGTTAGAGCAAAAGTAAGGTTAATTCGTGATCACTTCCATAGATTCGAAATTTTGATGAAAATGGCACTTTGCAGTTCGGAAACTTGAAATGGCCATATCTCCTAAACTAAGCGAGTTAGAGCACAATTAAGGTTAATTCGTGATCACTTCCAAAAACTCGAAATTTTGATGAAAATGGCAATTTTCAGTTCGAAAACTTGAAATGGCCATAGCTCCTAAACTAAGCGAGTTAGAGCAAAAGTAAGGTTAATTCGTGATCACTTCCAAAAATTCGAAATTTTGATGAAAATGGCAATTTTCAGTTCGAAAACTTGAAATGGCCATATCTCCTAAACTAAGCGAGTTAGAGCAAAAGTAAGGTTAATTCGTGATCACTTCCAAAAATTCGAAATTTTGATGAAAATGGCAATTTTCAGTTCGAAAACTTGAAATGGCCATATCTCCTAAACTAAGCGAGTTAGAGCAAAAGTAAGGTTAATTCGTGATCACTTCCAAAAATTCGAAATTTTGATGGAAATGGCAATTTTCAGTTCGAAAACTTGAAATGGCCATATCTTCTAAACTAAGCGAGTTAGAGCAAAAGTAAGGTTAATTCGTGATCACCTCAAAAAATTCGAAATTTTGATGAAAATGGCAATTTTCAGTTCGAAAACTTGAAATGGCCATATCTCCTAAACTAAGCGAGTTAGAGCACAATTAAGGTTAATTCGTGATCACTTCCAAAAACTCGAAATTTTGATGAAAATCGCAATTTTCAGTTCGAAAACTTGAAATGGCCATATCTCCTAAACTAAGCGAGTTAGAGCAAAAGTACAGTTAATTTGTGATCACTTCCAAAAATTCGAAATTTTGATGAAAATTGCAATTTTCAGTTCGAAAACTTGAAATGGCCATATCTCCTAAACTAAGCGAGTTAGAGCAAAAGTAAGGTTAATTCGTGATCACTTCCAAAAATTCGAAATATTGATGAAAATGGCAATTTTCAGTTCGAAAACTTGAAATGGCCATATCTTCTAAACTAAGCGAGTTAGAGTTCAGTTCGAAAACTTGAAATGAGCAAAAGTAAGGTTAATTCGTGATCACTTCCAAAAATTCGAAATTTTGATGAAAATGGCAATTTTCAGTTCGAAAACTTGAAATGGCCATATCTTCTAAACTAAGCGAGTTAGAGCAAAATTAAGGTTAATTCGTGATCACTTCCGAAAATTCGAAATTTTGATGAAAATGCCAATTTTCAGTTCGAAAACTTGAAATGGCCATATCTTCTAAACTAAGCGATTTAGAGCAAAAGTAAGGTTAATTCGTGATCACTTCCAAAAATTCGAAATTTTGATGAAAATGGCAATTTTCAGTTCGTAGACTTAAAATGGCCATATCTTCTAAACTAAGCGATTTAGAGCAAAAGTAAGGTTAATTCGTGATCACTTCCAAAAATTCGAAATTATGATGAAAGTGGCAATTTTCAGTTCGAAAATTTGAAATGGCCATATCTCCTAAACTAAGCGAGTTAGAGCAAAAGTAAGGTTAATTCGTGATCACTTCCAAAAATTCGAAATTTTGATGAAAGTGGCAATTTTCAGTTCGAAAACTTGAAATGGCCATATCTCCTAACTAAGCGAGTTAGAGCACAATTAAGGTTAATTCGTGATCACTTCCAAAAACTCGAAATTTTTATGAAAATCGCAATTTTCAGTTCGAAAACTTGAAATGGCCATATCTCCTAAACTAAGCGAGTTAGAGCAAAAGTAAGGTTAATTCGTGATCACTTCCAAAATTTCGAAATTTTGATGAAAATGGCAATTTCCAGTTCGAAAAATTGAAATGGCCATATTTCCCAAACTAAGCGAGTTAGACCAAAAGTAAGGTTAATTCGTGATCACTTCCAAAAATTCGAAATTTTGATGAAAATGGCAATTTTCAGTTCGAAAACTAGAAATGGCCATATCTCCCAAACTAAGCGAGTTAGACCAAAAGTAAGGTTAATTCGTGATCACTTCCAAAAATTCGAAATTTCGATGAAAATGGTAATTTTCAGTTGGAAAACTTGAAATGGCCATATCTCCTAAACTAAGCGAGTTAGAGCAAAAGTAAGGTTAATTCGTGATCACTTCCAAAAATTCGAAATTTTGATGAAAATGGCAATTTCCAGTTCGAAAAATTGAAATGGCCATATTTCCCAAACTAAGCGAGTTAGAGCAAAAGTAAGGTTAATTCGTGACCACTTCCAAAAATTCGAAGTTTCGATGAAAATGGCAATTTTCAGTTGGAAAACTTGAAATGGCCATATCTCCTGAACTAAGCGAGTTAGAGCAAAAGTAAGGTTAATTCGTGATCACTTCCAAAATTTCGAAATTTTGATGAAAATGGCAATTTTCAGTTCGAAAACTTGAAATGGCCATATCTCCTAAACTAAGCGAGTTAGAGCAAAAGTAAGGTTAATTCGTGATCACTTCCAAAAATTTGAAATTTTGATGAAAATGGCAATTTTTAGTTCGAAAACTTTAAATGGCCATATCTCCTAAACTAAGCGAGTTAGAGCAAAAGTAAGGTTAATTCGTGATCACTTCCATAAATTCGAAATTTTGATGGAAAAGTAAGGTTAATTCGTGATCACTTCCATAGATTCGAAATTTTGATGAAAATGGCAATTTGCAGTTCGGAAACTTGAAATGGCCATATCTCCTAAACTAAGCGAGTTAGAGCACAATTAAGGTTAATTCGTGATCACTTCCAAAAACTCGAAATTTTGATGAAAATCGCAATTTTCAGTTCGAAAACTTGAAATGGCCATATCTCCTAAACTAAGCGAGTTAGACCAAAAGTAAGGTTAATTCGTGATCACTTCCAAAAATTCGAAATTTTGATGAAAATGGCAAGTTTCAGTTCGAAAACTTGAAATGGCCATATCTCCTAAACTAAGCGAGTTAGAGCAAAAGTAAGGTTAATTCGTGATCACTTCCAAAAATTCGAAATTTTGATGAAAATGGCAATTTTCAGTTCGAAAACTTGAAATGGCCATATCTCCTAAACTAAGCGAGTTAGAGCAAAAGTAAGGTTAATTCGTGATCACTTCCAAAAATTCGAAATTTTGATGGAAATGGCAATTTTCAGTTCGAAAACTTGAAATGGCCATATCTCCTAAACTATGCGAGTTAGAGCAAAAGTAAGGTTAATTCGTGATCACTTCCAAAAATTCGAAATTTTGATGAAAATGGCAATTTTCAGTTCGAAAACTTGAAATGGCCATATCTCCTAAACTAAGCGAGTTAGAGCAAAAGTAAGGTTAATTCGTGATCACTTCCAAAAATTCGAAATTTTGATGAAAATGGCAATTTTCAGTTCGAAAACTTGAAATGGCCATATCTCCTAAACTAAGCGAGTTAGAGCAAAAGTAAGGTTAATTCATGATCACTTCCAAAAATTCGAAATTTTGATGAAAATGGCAATTTTCAGTTCGAAAACTTGAAATGGCCATATCTCCTAAACTAAGCGAGTTAGAGCAAAAGTAAGGTTAATTCGTGATCACTTCCAAAAATTCGAAATTTTGATAAAAATGGCAATTTTCAGTTCGAAAACTTGAAATGGCCATATCTCCTAAACTAAGCGAGTTAGAGCAAAAGTAAGGTTAATTCGTGATCACTTCCAAAAATTCGAAATTTTGATGAAAATGGCAATTTTCAGTGCGTAAATTTGAAATGGCCATATCTTCCACATTAAGCGAGTTAGAGCAAAAGTAAGGTTAATTCGTGATCACTTCCATAGATTCGAAATTTTGATGAAAATGGCAATTTGCAGTTCGGAAACTTGAAATGGCCATATCTCCTAAACTAAGCGAGTTAGAGCACAATTAAGGTTAATTCGTGATCACTTCCAAAAACTCGAAATTTTGATGAAAATCGCAATTTTCAGTTCGAAAACTTGAAATGGCCATATCTCCTAAACTAAGCGAGTTAGAGCAAAAGTAAGGTTAATTCGTGATCACTTCCAAAAATTCGAAATTTTGATGAAAATGGCAATTTTCAGTTCGAAAACTTTAAATGGCCATATCTCCTAAACTAAGCGAGTTAGAGCAAAAGTAAGGTTAATTCGTGATCACTTCCAAAAATTCGAAATTTTGATGAAAATGGCAATTTTCAGTTCGAAAACTTGAAATGGCCATATCTCCTAAACTAAGCGAGTTAGAGCAAAAGTAAGGTTAATTCGTGATCACTTCCAAAAATTCGAAATTTTGATGTAAATGGCAATTTTCAGTTCGAAAACTTGAAATGGCCATATCTCCTAAACTAAGCGAGTTAGAGCAAAAGTAAGGTTAATTCGTGATCACTTCCAAAAATTCGAAATTTTGATGAAAATGGCAATTTTCAGTTCGAAAACTTGAAATGGCCATATCTCCTTAACTAAGCGAGTTAGAGCAAAAGTAAGGTTAATTCATGATCACTTCCAAAAATTCGAAATTTTGATGTAAATGGCAATTTTCAGTTCGAAAACTTGAAATGGCCATATCTCCTAAACTAAGCGAGTTAGAGCACAATTAAGGTTAATTCGTGATCACTTCCAAAAACTTGAAATTTTGATGAAAATGGCAATTTTCAGTTCGAAAATGGCCATATCTCCTAAACTAAGCGAGTTAGAGCAAAAGTAAGGTTAATTCGTGATCACTTCCAAAAATTCGAAATTTTGATGAAAATGGCAATTTTCAGTTCGAAAACTTGAAATGGCCATATCTCCTTAACTAAGCGAGTTAGAGCAAAAGTAAGGTTAATTCATGATCACTTCCAAAAATTCGAAATTTTGATGTAAATGGCAATTTTCAGTTCGAAAACTTGAAATGGCCATATCTCCTAAACTAAGCGAGTTAGAGCAAAAGTAAGGTTAATTCGTGATCACTTCCAAAAATTCGAAATTTTGATAAAAATGGCAATTTTCAGTTCGAAAACTTGAAATGGCTATATCTCCTAAACTAAGCGAGTTAGAGCAAAAGTAAGGTTAATTCGTGATCACTTCCAAAAATTCGAAATTTTGATGAAAATGGCAATTTTCAGTGCGTAAATTTGAAATGGCCATATCTTCCACATTAAGCGAGTTAGAGCAAAAGTTAGGTTAATTCGTGATCACTTCCATAGATTCGAAATTTTGATGAAAATGGCAATTTGCAGTTCGGAAACTTGAAATGGCCATATCTCCTAAACTAAGCGAGTTAGAGCACAATTAAGGTTAATTCGTGATCACTTCCAAAAACTCGAAATTTGGATGAAAATGGCAATTTTCAGTTCGAAAACTTGAAATGGCCATATCTCCTAAACTAAGCGAGTTAGAGCAAAAGTAAGGTTAATTCGTGATCACTTCCAAAAATTCGAAATTTTGATGAAAATGGCAATTTTCAGTTCGAAAACTTGAAATGGCCATATCTCCTAAACTAAGCGAGTTAGAGCAAAAGTAAGGTTAATTCGTGATCACTTCCAAAAATTCGAAATTTCAAATTCAAAACTTGAAATGGCCATATCTCCTAAACTAAGCGAGTTAGAGCACAATTAAGGTTAATTCGTGATCACTTCCAAAAATTCGAAATTTTGATGAAAATGGCAATTTTCAGTTCGAAAACTTGAAATGGCCATATCTCCTAAACTAAGCGAGTTAGAGCAAAAGTAAGGTTAATTCGTGATCACTTCCATAGATTCGAAATTTTGATGAAAATGGCAATTTTCAGTGCGTAAATTTGAAATGGCCATATCTTCCACATTAAGCGAGTTAGAGCAAAAGTAAGGTTAATTCGTGATCACTTCCATAGATTCGAAATTTTGATGAAAATGGCAATTTGCAGTTCGGAAACTTGAAATGGCCATATCTCCTAAACTAAGCGAGTTAGAGCACAATTAAGGTTAATTCGTGATCACTTCCAAAAACTCGAAATTTTGATGAAAATCGCAATTTTCAGTTCGAAAACTTGAAATGGCCATATCTCCTAAACTAAGCGAGTTAGAGCAAAAGTAAGGTTAATTCGTGATCACTTCCAAAAATTCGAAATTTTGATGAAAATGGCAATTTTCAGTTCGAAAACTTGAAATGGCCATATCTCCTAAACTAAGCGAGTTAGAGCAAAAGTAAGGTTAATTCGTGATCACTTCCAAAAACTCGAAATTTTGATGGAAATGGCAATTTTCAGTTCGAAAACTTGAAATGGCCATATCTCCTAAACTAAGCGAGTTAGAGCAAAAGTAAGGTTAATTCGTGATCACTTCCAAAAATTCGAAATTTTGATGAAAATGGCAATTTTCAGTTCGAAAACTTGAAATGGCCATATCTCCTAAACTAAGCGAGTTAGAGCACAATTAAGGTTAATTCGTGATCACTTCCAAAAACTTGAAATTTTGATGAAAATGGCAATTTTCAGTTCGAAAACTTGAAATGGCCATATCTCCTAAACTAAGCGAGTTAGAGCAAAAGTAAGGTTAATTCGTGATCACTTCCAAAAATTCGAAATTTTGATGAAAATGGCAATTTTCAGTTCGAAAACTTGAAATGGCCATATCTCCTTAACTAAGCGAGTTAGAGCAAAAGTAAGGTTAATTCATGATCACTTCCAAAAATTCGAAATTTTGATGTAAATGGCAATTTTCAGTTCGAAAACTTGAAATGGCCATATCTCCTAAACTAAGCGAGTTAGAGCAAAAGTAAGGTTAATTCGTGATCACTTCCAAAAATTCGAAATTTTGATAAAAATGGCAATTTTCAGTTCGAAAACTTGAAATGGCTATATCTCCTAAACTAAGCGAGTTAGAGCAAAAGTAAGGTTAATTCGTGATCACTTCCAAAAATTCGAAATTTTGATGAAAATGGCAATTTTCAGTGCGTAAATTTGAAATGGCCATATCTTCCACATTAAGCGAGTTAGAGCAAAAGTAAGGTTAATTCGTGATCACTTCCATAGATTCGAAATTTTGATGAAAATGGCAATTTGCAGTTCGGAAACTTGAAATGGCCATATCTCCTAAACTAAGCGAGTTAGAGCACAATTAAGGTTAATTCGTGATCACTTCCAAAAACTCGAAATTTTGATGAAAATGGCAATTTTCAGTTCGAAAACTTGAAATGGCCATATCTCCTAAACTAAGCGAGTTAGAGCAAAAGTAAGGTTAATTCGTGATCACTTCCAAAAATTCGAAATTTTGATGAAAATGGCAATTTTCAGTTCGAAAACTTGAAATGGCCATATCTCCTAAACTAAGCGAGTTAGAGCAAAAGTAAGGTTAATTCGTGATCACTTCCAAAAATTCGAAATTTTGATGAAAATGGCAATTTTCAGTTCGAAAACTTGAAATGGCCATATCTCCTAAACTAAGCGAGTTAGAGCACAATTAAGGTTAATTCGTGATCACTTCCAAAAATTCGAAATTTTGATGAAAATGGCAATTTTCAGTTCGAAAACTTGAAATGGCCATATCTCCTAAACTAAGCGAGTTAGAGCAAAAGTAAGGTTAATTCGTGATCACTTCCATAGATTCGAAATTTTGATGAAAATGGCAATTTTCAGTGCGTAAATTTGAAATGGCCATATCTTCCACATTAAGCGAGTTAGAGCAAAAGTAAGGTTAATTCGTGATCACTTCCATAGATTCGAAATTTTGATGAAAATGGCAATTTGCAGTTCGGAAACTTGAAATGGCCATATCTCCTAAACTAAGCGAGTTAGAGCACAATTAAGGTTAATTCGTGATCACTTCCAAAAACTCGAAATTTTGATGAAAATCGCAATTTTCAGTTCGAAAACTTGAAATGGCCATATCTCCTAAACTAAGCGAGTTAGAGCAAAAGTAAGGTTAATTCGTGATCACTTCCAAAAATTCGAAATTTTGATGAAAATGGCAATTTTCAGTTCGAAAACTTGAAATGGCCATATCTCCTAAACTAAGCGAGTTAGAGCAAAAGTAAGGTTAATTCGTGATCACTTCCAAAAATTCAAAATTTTGATGGAAATGGCAATTTTCAGTTCGAAAACTTGAAATGGCCATATCTCCTAAACTAAGCGAGTTAGAGCAAAAGTAAGGTTAATTCGTGATCACTTCCAAAAATTCGAAATTTTGATGAAAATGACAATTTTCAGTTCGAAAACTTGAAATGGCCATATCTCCTAAACTAAGCGAGTTAGAGCACAATTAAGGTTAATTCGTGATCACTTCCAAAAACTTGAAATTTTGATGAAAATGGCAATTTTCAGTTCGAAAATGGCCATATCTCCTAAACTAAGCGAGTTAGAGCAAAAGTAAGGTTAATTCGTGATCACTTCCAAAAATTCGAAATTTTGATGAAAATGGCAATTTTCAGTTCGAAAACTTGAAATGGCCATATCTCCTTAACTAAGCGAGTTAGAGCAAAAGTAAGGTTAATTCATGATCACTTCCAAAAATTCGAAATTTTGATGTAAATGGCAATTTTCAGTTCGAAAACTTGAAATGGCCATATCTCCTAAACTAAGCGAGTTAGAGCAAAAGTAAGGTTAATTCGTGATCACTTCCAAAAATTCGAAATTTTGATAAAAATGGCAATTTTCAGTTCGAAAACTTGAAATGGCTATATCTCCTAAACTAAGCGAGTTAGAGCAAAAGTAAGGTTAATTCGTGATCACTTCCAAAAATTCGAAATTTTGATGAAAATGGCAATTTTCAGTGCGTAAATTTGAAATGGCCATATCTTCCACATTAAGCGAGTTAGAGCAAAAGTAAGGTTAATTCGTGATCACTTCCATAGATTCGAAATTTTGATGAAAATGGCAATTTGCAGTTCGGAAACTTGAAATGGCCATATCTCCTAAACTAAGCGAGTTAGAGCACAATTAAGGTTAATTCGTGATCACTTCCAAAAACTCGAAATTTTGATGAAAATGGCAATTTTCAGTTCGAAAACTTGAAATGGCCATAGCTCCTAAACTAAGCGAGTTAGAGCAAAAGTAAGGTTAATTCGTGATCACTTCCAAAAATTCGAAATTTTGATGAAAATGGCAATTTTCAGTTCGAAAACTTGAAATGGCCATATCTCCTAAACTAAGCGAGTTAGAGCAAAAGTAAGGTTAATTCGTGATCACTTCCAAAAATTCGAAATTTTGATGAAAATGGCAATTTTCAGTTCGAAAACTTGAAATGGCCATATCTCCTAAACTAAGCGAGTTAGAGCAAAAGTAAGGTTAATTCGTGATCACTTCCAAAAATTCGAAATTTTGATGGAAATGGCAATTTTCAGTTCGAAAACTTGAAATGGCCATATCTTCTAAACTAAGCGAGTTAGAGCAAAAGTAAGGTTAATTCGTGATCACCTCAAAAAATTCGAAATTTTGATGAAAATGGCAATTTTCAGTTCGAAAACTTGAAATGGCCATATCTCCTAAACTAAGCGAGTTAGAGCACAATTAAGGTTAATTCGTGATCACTTCCAAAAACTCGAAATTTTGATGAAAATCGCAATTTTCAGTTCGAAAACTTGAAATGGCCATATCTCCTAAACTAAGCGAGTTAGAGCAAAAGTAAAGTTAATTTGTGATCACTTCCAAAAATTCGAAATTTTGATGAAAAAGGCAATTTTCAGTTCGAAAACTTGAAATGGCCATATCTCCTAAACTAAGCGAGTTAGAGCAAAAGTAAGGTTAATTCGTGATCACTTCCAAAAATTCGAAATATTGATGAAAATGGCAATTTTCAGTTCGAAAACTTGAAATGGCCATATCTTCTAAACTAAGCGAGTTAGAGCAAAAGTAAGGTTAATTCGTGATCACTTCCAAAAATTCGAAATTTTGATGAAAATGGCAATTTTCAGTTCGAAAACTTGAAATGGCCATATCTCCTAAACTAAGCGAGTTAGAGCAAAAGTAAGGTTAATTCGTGATCACTTCCAAAAATTCGAAATTTTGATAAAAATGGCAATTTTCAGTTCGAAAACTTGAAATGGCTATATCTCCTAAACTAAGCGAGTTAGAGCAAAAGTAAGGTTAATTCGTGATCACTTCCAAAAATTCGAAATTTTGATGTAAATGGCAATTTTCAGTTCGAAAACTTGAAATGGCCATATCTCCTAAACTAAGCGAGTTAGAGCAAAAGTAAGGTTAATTCGTGATCACTTCCAAAAATTCGAAATTTTGATAAAAATGGCAATTTTCAGTTCGAAAACTTGAAATGGCTATATCTCCTAAACTAAGCGAGTTAGAGCAAAAGTAAGGGTAATTCGTGATCACTTCCAAAAATTCGAAATTTTGATGAAAATGGCAATTTTCAGTGCGTAAATTTGAAATGGCCATATCTTCCACATTAAGCGAGTTAGAGCAAAAGTAAGGTTAATTCGTGATCACTTCCATAGATTCGAAATTTTGATGAAAATGGCAATTTGCAGTTCGGAAACTTGAAATGGCCATATCTCCTAAACTAAGCGAGTTAGAGCACAATTAAGGTTAATTCGTGATCACTTCCAAAAACTCGAAATTTTGATGAAAATCGAAATTTTCAGTTCGAAAACTTGAAATGGCCATATCTCCTAAACTAAGCGAGTTAGAGCAAAAGTAAGGTTAATTCGTGATCACTTCCAAAAATTCGAAATTTTGATGAAAAAGGCAATTTTCAGTTCGAAAACTTGAAATGGCCATATCTCCTAAACTAAGCGAGTTAGAGCAAAAGTAAGGTTAATTCGTGATCACTTCCAAAAATTCGAAATTTTGATGAAAATGGCAATTTTCAGTTCGAAAACTTGAAATGGCTATATCTCCTAAACTAAGCGAGTTAGAGCAAAAGTAAGGTTAATTCGTGATCACTTCCAAAAATTCGAAATTTTGATGAAAATGGCAATTTTCAGTGCGTAAATTTGAAATAGCCATATCTTCCACATTAAGCCAGTTAGAGCAAAAGTAAGGTTAATTCGTGATCACTTCCATAAATTCGAAATTTTGATGAAAATGGCAATTTGCAGTTCGGAAACTTGAAATGGCCATATCTCCTAAACTAAGCGAGTTAGAGCAAAAGTAAGGTTAATTCGTGATCACTTCCAAAAATTCGAAATTTTGATGAAAATGGCAATTTTTATTTCGAAAACTTGAAATGGCCATATCTCCTAAACTAAGCGAGTTAGAGCAAAAGTAATATTAATTCGTGATCACTTCCAAAAATTCGAAATTTTGATGAAAATGGCAATTTTCAGTTCGAAAACTTGAAATGGCCATATCTCCTAAACTAAGCGAGTTAGAGCAAAAGTAAGGTTAATTCGTGATCACTTCCAAAAATTCGAAATTTTGATGAAAATGGCAATTTTCAGTTCGAAAACTTGAAATGGCCATATCTCCTAAACTAAGCGAGTTAGAGCAAAAGTAAGGTTAATTCATGATCACTTCCAAAAATTCGAAATTTTGATGAAAATGGCAATTTTCAGTTCGAAAACTTGAAATGGCCATATCTCCTAAACTAAGCGAGTTAGAGCAAAAGTAAGGTTAATTCGTGATCACTTCCAAAAATTCGAAATTTTGATAAAAATGGCAATTTTCAGTTCGAAAACTTGAAATGGCCATATCTCCTAAACTAAGCGAGTTAGAGCAAAAGTAAGGTTAATTCGTGATCACTTCCAAAAATTCGAAATTTTGATGAAAATGGCAATTTTTATTTCGAAAACTTGAAATGGCCATATCTCCTAAACTAAGCGAGTTAGAGCAAAAGTAATATTAATTCGTGATCACTTCCAAAAATTCGAAATTTTGATGAAAATGGCAATTTTCAGTTCGAAAACTTGAAATGGCCATATCTCCTAAACTAAGCGAGTTAGAGCAAAAGTAAGGTTAATTCGTGATCACTTCCAAAAATTCGAAATTTTGATAAAAATGGCAATTTTCAGTTCGAAAACTTGAAATGGCTATATCTCCTAAACTAAGCGAGTTAGAGCAAAAGTAAGGTTAATTCGTGATCACTTCCAAAAATTCGAAATTTTGATGTAAATGGCAATTTTCAGTTCGAAAACTTGAAATGGCCATATCTCCTAAACTAAGCGAGTTAGAGCAAAAGTAAGGTTAATTCGAGATCACTTCCAAAAATTCGAAATTTTGATAAAAATGGCAATTTTCAGTTCGGAAACTTGAAATGGCCATATCTCCTAAACTAAGCGAGTTAGAGCACAATTAAGGTTAATTCGTGATCACTTCCAAAAACTCGAAATTTTGATGAAAATCGCAATTTTCAGTTCGAAAACTTGAAATGGCCATATCTCCTAAACTAAGCTAGTTAGAGCAAAAGTAAGGTTAATTCGTGATCACTTCCAAAAATTCGAAATTTTGATGAAAATGGCAATTTTCAGTTCGAAAACTTGAAATGGCCATATCTCCTAAACTAAGCGAGTTAGAGCAAAAGTAAGGTTAATTCGTGATCACTTCCAAAAATTCGAAATTTTGATGAAAAAGGCAATTTTCAGTTCGAAAACTTGAAATGGCCATATCTCCTAAACTAAGCGAGTTAGAGCAAAAGTAAGGTTAATTCGTGATCACTTCCAAAAATTCGAAATTTTGATGAAAATGGCAATTTGCAGTTCGGAAACTTGAAATGGCCATATCTCCTAAACTAAGCGAGTTAGAGCACAATTAAGGTTAATTCGTGATCACTTCCAAAAACTCGAAATTTTGATGAAAATCGCAATTTTCAGTTCGAAAACTTGAAATGGCCATATCTCCTAAACTAAGCGAGTTAGAGCAAAAGTAAGGTTAATTCGTGATCACTTCCAAAAATTCGAAATTTTGATGAAAATGGCAATTTTCAGTTCGAAAACTTGAAATGGCCATATCTCCTAAACTAAGCGAGTTAGAGCACAATTAAGGTTAATTCGTGATCACTTCCAAAAACTCGAAATTTTGATGAAAATCGCAATTTTCAGTTCGAAAACTTGAAATGGCCATATCTCCTAAACTAAGCGAGTTAGAGCAAAAGTAAAGTTAATTTGTGATCACTTCCAAAAATTCGAAATTTTGATGAAAAAGGCAATTTTCAGTTCGAAAACTTGAAATGGCCATATCTCCTAAACTAAGCGAGTTAGAGCAAAAGTAAGGTTAATTCGTGATCACTTCCAAAAATTCGAAATTTTGATGAAAATGGCAATTTTCAGTTCGAAAACTTGAAATGGCCATATCTTCTAAACTATGCGAGTTAGAGCAAAAGTAAGGTTAATTCGTGATCACTTCCAAAAATTCGAAATTTTGATGAAAATGGCAATTTTCAGTTCGAAAACTTGAAATGGCCATATCTCCTAAACTAAGCGAGTTAGAGCAAAAGTAAGGTTAATTCGTGATCACTTCCAAAAATTCGAAATTTTGATGAAAAAGGCAATTTTCAGTTCGAAAACTTGAAATGGCCATATCTCCTAAACTAAGCGAGTTAGAGCAAAAGTAAGGTTAATTTGTGATCACTTCCAAAAATTAGAAATTTTGATGAAAAAGGCAATTTTCAGTTCGAAAACTTGAAATGGCCATATCTCCTAAACTAAGCGAGTTAGAGCAAAAGTAAGGTTAATTCGTGATCACTTCCAAAAATTCGAAATTTTGATGAAAATGGCAATTTGCAGTTCGGAAACTTGAAATGGCCATATCTCCTAAACTAAGCGAGTTAGAGCACAATTAAGGTTAATTCGTGATCACTTCCAAAAACTCGAAATTTTGATGAAAATCGCAATTTTCAGTTCGAAAACTTGAAATGGCCATATCTCCTAAACTAAGCGAGTTAGAGCAAAAGTAAAGTTAATTTGTGATCACTTCCAAAAATTCGAAATTTTGATGAAAAAGGCAATTTTCAGTTCGAAAACTTGAAATGGCCATATCTCCTAAACTAAGCGAGTTAGAGCAAAAGTAAGGTTAATTCGTGATCACTTCCAAAAATTCGAAATTTTGATGAAAAAGGCAATTTTCAGTTCGAAAACTTGAAATGGCCATATCTCCTAAACTAAGCTAGTTAGAGCAAAAGTAAGGTTAATTCGTGATCACTTCCAAAAATTCGAAATTTTGATGAAAATGGCAATTTGCAGTTCGGAAACTTGAAATGGCCATATCTCCTAAACTAAGCGAGTTAGAGCACAATTAAGGTTAATTCGTGATCACTTCCAAAAACTCGAAATTTTGATGAAAATCGCAATTTTCAGTTCGAAAACTTGAAATGGCCATATCTCCTAAACTAAGCGAGTTAGAGCAAAAGTAAGGTTAATTCGTGATCACTTCCAAAAATTCGAAATTTTGATGAAAATGGCAATTTTCAGTTCGAAAACTTGAAATGGCCATATCTCCTAAACTAAGCGAGTTAGAGCAAAAGTAAGGTTAATTCGTGATCACTTCCAAAAATTCGAAATTTTGATGAAAAAGGCAATTTTCAGTTCGAAAACTTGAAATGGCCATATCTCCTAAACTAAGCGAGTTAGAGCAAAAGTAAGGTTAATTCGAGATCACTTCCAAAAATTCGAAATTTTGATGAAAATGGCAATTTTCAGTTCGAAAACTTGAAATGGCCATATCTCCTAAACTAAGCGAGTTAGAGCAAAAGTAAGGTTAATTCGTGATCACTTCCAAAAATTCGAAATTTTGATGAAAATGGCAATTTTTATTTCGAAAACTTGAAATGGCCATATCTCCTAAACTAAGCGAGTTAGAGCAAAAGTAATATTAATTCGTGATCACTTCCAAAAATTCGAAATTTTGATGAAAATGGCAATTTTCAGTTCGAAAACTTGAAATGGCCATATCTCCTAAACTAAGCGAGTTAGAGCAAAAGTAAGGTTAATTCGTGATCACTTCCAAAAATTCGAAATTTTGATAAAAATGGCAATTTTCAGTTCGAAAACTTGAAATGGCTATATCTCCTAAACTAAGCGAGTTAGAGCAAAAGTAAGGTTAATTCGTGATCACTTCCAAAAATTCGAAATTTTGATGTAAATGGCAATTTTCAGTTCGAAAACTTGAAATGGCCATATCTCCTAAACTAAGCGAGTTAGAGCAAAAGTAAGGTTAATTCGAGATCACTTCCAAAAATTCGAAATTTTGATAAAAATGGCAATTTTCAGTTCGGAAACTTGAAATGGCCATATCTCCTAAACTAAGCGAGTTAGAGCACAATTAAGGTTAATTCGTGATCACTTCCAAAAACTCGAAATTTTGATGAAAATCGCAATTTTCAGTTCGAAAACTTGAAATGGCCATATCTCCTAAACTAAGCTAGTTAGAGCAAAAGTAAGGTTAATTCGTGATCACTTCCAAAAATTCGAAATTTTGATGAAAATGGCAATTTTCAGTTCGAAAACTTGAAATGGCCATATCTCCTAAACTAAGCGAGTTAGAGCAAAAGTAAGGTTAATTCGTGATCACTTCCAAAAATTCGAAATTTTGATGAAAAAGGCAATTTTCAGTTCGAAAACTTGAAATGGCCATATCTCCTAAACTAAGCGAGTTAGAGCAAAAGTAAGGTTAATTCGTGATCACTTCCAAAAATTCGAAATTTTGATGAAAATGGCAATTTGCAGTTCGGAAACTTGAAATGGCCATATCTCCTAAACTAAGCGAGTTAGAGCACAATTAAGGTTAATTCGTGATCACTTCCAAAAACTCGAAATTTTGATGAAAATCGCAATTTTCAGTTCGAAAACTTGAAATGGCCATATCTCCTAAACTAAGCGAGTTAGAGCAAAAGTAAGGTTAATTCGTGATCACTTCCAAAAATTCGAAATTTTGATGAAAATGGCAATTTTCAGTTCGAAAACTTGAAATGGCCATATCTCCTAAACTAAGCGAGTTAGAGCACAATTAAGGTTAATTCGTGATCACTTCCAAAAACTCGAAATTTTGATGAAAATCGCAATTTTCAGTTCGAAAACTTGAAATGGCCATATCTCCTAAACTAAGCGAGTTAGAGCAAAAGTAAAGTTAATTTGTGATCACTTCCAAAAATTCGAAATTTTGATGAAAAAGGCAATTTTCAGTTCGAAAACTTGAAATGGCCATATCTCCTAAACTAAGCGAGTTAGAGCAAAAGTAAGGTTAATTCGTGATCACTTCCAAAAATTCGAAATTTTGATGAAAATGGCAATTTTCAGTTCGAAAACTTGAAATGGCCATATCTTCTAAACTATGCGAGTTAGAGCAAAAGTAAGGTTAATTCGTGATCACTTCCAAAAATTCGAAATTTTGATGAAAATGGCAATTTTCAGTTCGAAAACTTGAAATGGCCATATCTCCTAAACTAAGCGAGTTAGAGCAAAAGTAAGGTTAATTCGTGATCACTTCCAAAAATTCGAAATTTTGATGAAAATGGCAATTTTTATTTCGAAAACTTGAAATGGCCATATCTCCTAAACTAAGCGAGTTAGAGCAAAAGTAATATTAATTCGTGATCACTTCCAAAAATTCGAAATTTTGATGAAAATGGCAATTTTCAGTTCGAAAACTTGAAATGGCCATATCTCCTAAACTAAGCGAGTTAGAGCAAAAGTAAGGTTAATTCGTGATCACTTCCAAAAATTCGAAATTTTGATAAAAATGGCAATTTTCAGTTCGAAAACTTGAAATGGCTATATCTCCTAAACTAAGCGAGTTAGAGCAAAAGTAAGGTTAATTCGTGATCACTTCCAAAAATTCGAAATTTTGATGTAAATGGCAATTTTCAGTTCGAAAACTTGAAATGGCCATATCTCCTAAACTAAGCGAGTTAGAGCAAAAGTAAGGTTAATTCGAGATCACTTCCAAAAATTCGAAATTTTGATAAAAATGGCAATTTTCAGTTCGGAAACTTGAAATGGCCATATCTCCTAAACTAAGCGAGTTAGAGCACAATTAAGGTTAATTCGTGATCACTTCCAAAAACTCGAAATTTTGATGAAAATCGCAATTTTCAGTTCGAAAACTTGAAATGGCCATATCTCCTAAACTAAGCTAGTTAGAGCAAAAGTAAGGTTAATTCGTGATCACTTCCAAAAATTCGAAATTTTGATGAAAATGGCAATTTTCAGTTCGAAAACTTGAAATGGCCATATCTCCTAAACTAAGCGAGTTAGAGCAAAAGTAAGGTTAATTCGTGATCACTTCCAAAAATTCGAAATTTTGATGAAAAAGGCAATTTTCAGTTCGAAAACTTGAAATGGCCATATCTCCTAAACTAAGCGAGTTAGAGCAAAAGTAAGGTTAATTCGTGATCACTTCCAAAAATTCGAAATTTTGATGAAAATGGCAATTTGCAGTTCGGAAACTTGAAATGGCCATATCTCCTAAACTAAGCGAGTTAGAGCACAATTAAGGTTAATTCGTGATCACTTCCAAAAACTCGAAATTTTGATGAAAATCGCAATTTTCAGTTCGAAAACTTGAAATGGCCATATCTCCTAAACTAAGCGAGTTAGAGCAAAAGTAAGGTTAATTCGTGATCACTTCCAAAAATTCGAAATTTTGATGAAAATGGCAATTTTCAGTTCGAAAACTTGAAATGGCCATATCTCCTAAACTAAGCGAGTTAGAGCACAATTAAGGTTAATTCGTGATCACTTCCAAAAACTCGAAATTTTGATGAAAATCGCAATTTTCAGTTCGAAAACTTGAAATGGCCATATCTCCTAAACTAAGCGAGTTAGAGCAAAAGTAAAGTTAATTTGTGATCACTTCCAAAAATTCGAAATTTTGATGAAAAAGGCAATTTTCAGTTCGAAAACTTGAAATGGCCATATCTCCTAAACTAAGCGAGTTAGAGCAAAAGTAAGGTTAATTCGTGATCACTTCCAAAAATTCGAAATTTTGATGAAAATGGCAATTTTCAGTTCGAAAACTTGAAATGGCCATATCTTCTAAACTATGCGAGTTAGAGCAAAAGTAAGGTTAATTCGTGATCACTTCCAAAAATTCGAAATTTTGATGAAAATGGCAATTTTCAGTTCGAAAACTTGAAATGGCCATATCTCCTAAACTAAGCGAGTTAGAGCAAAAGTAAGGTTAATTCGTGATCACTTCCAAAAATTCGAAATTTTGATGAAAAAGGCAATTTTCAGTTCGAAAACTTGAAATGGCCATATCTCCTAAACTAAGCGAGTTAGAGCAAAAGTAAGGTTAATTTGTGATCACTTCCAAAAATTAGAAATTTTGATGAAAAAGGCAATTTTCAGTTCGAAAACTTGAAATGGCCATATCTCCTAAACTAAGCGAGTTAGAGCAAAAGTAAGGTTAATTCGTGATCACTTCCAAAAATTCGAAATTTTGATGAAAATGGCAATTTGCAGTTCGGAAACTTGAAATGGCCATATCTCCTAAACTAAGCGAGTTAGAGCACAATTAAGGTTAATTCGTGATCACTTCCAAAAACTCGAAATTTTGATGAAAATCGCAATTTTCAGTTCGAAAACTTGAAATGGCCATATCTCCTAAACTAAGCGAGTTAGAGCAAAAGTAAAGTTAATTTGTGATCACTTCCAAAAATTCGAAATTTTGATGAAAAAGGCAATTTTCAGTTCGAAAACTTGAAATGGCCATATCTCCTAAACTAAGCGAGTTAGAGCAAAAGTAAGGTTAATTCGTGATCACTTCCAAAAATTCGAAATTTTGATGAAAAAGGCAATTTTCAGTTCGAAAACTTGAAATGGCCATATCTCCTAAACTAAGCTAGTTAGAGCAAAAGTAAGGTTAATTCGTGATCACTTCCAAAAATTCGAAATTTTGATGAAAATGGCAATTTGCAGTTCGGAAACTTGAAATGGCCATATCTCCTAAACTAAGCGAGTTAGAGCACAATTAAGGTTAATTCGTGATCACTTCCAAAAACTCGAAATTTTGATGAAAATCGCAATTTTCAGTTCGAAAACTTGAAATGGCCATATCTCCTAAACTAAGCGAGTTAGAGCAAAAGTAAGGTTAATTCGTGATCACTTCCAAAAATTCGAAATTTTGATGAAAATGGCAATTTTCAGTTCGAAAACTTGAAATGGCCATATCTCCTAAACTAAGCGAGTTAGAGCAAAAGTAAGGTTAATTCGTGATCACTTCCAAAAATTCGAAATTTTGATGAAAAAGGCAATTTTCAGTTCGAAAACTTGAAATGGCCATATCTCCTAAACTAAGCGAGTTAGAGCAAAAGTAAGGTTAATTCGAGATCACTTCCAAAAATTCGAAATTTTGATGAAAATGGCAATTTTCAGTTCGAAAACTTGAAATGGCCATATCTCCTAAACTAAGCGAGTTAGAGCAAAAGTAAGGTTAATTCGTGATCACTTCCAAAAATTCGAAATTTTGATGAAAATGGCAATTTTTATTTCGAAAACTTGAAATGGCCATATCTCCTAAACTAAGCGAGTTAGAGCAAAAGTAATATTAATTCGTGATCACTTCCAAAAATTCGAAATTTTGATGAAAATGGCAATTTTCAGTTCGAAAACTTGAAATGGCCATATCTCCTAAACTAAGCGAGTTAGAGCAAAAGTAAGGTTAATTCGTGATCACTTCCAAAAATTCGAAATTTTGATAAAAATGGCAATTTTCAGTTCGAAAACTTGAAATGGCTATATCTCCTAAACTAAGCGAGTTAGAGCAAAAGTAAGGTTAATTCGTGATCACTTCCAAAAATTCGAAATTTTGATGTAAATGGCAATTTTCAGTTCGAAAACTTGAAATGGCCATATCTCCTAAACTAAGCGAGTTAGAGCAAAAGTAAGGTTAATTCGAGATCACTTCCAAAAATTCGAAATTTTGATAAAAATGGCAATTTTCAGTTCGGAAACTTGAAATGGCCATATCTCCTAAACTAAGCGAGTTAGAGCACAATTAAGGTTAATTCGTGATCACTTCCAAAAACTCGAAATTTTGATGAAAATCGCAATTTTCAGTTCGAAAACTTGAAATGGCCATATCTCCTAAACTAAGCTAGTTAGAGCAAAAGTAAGGTTAATTCGTGATCACTTCCAAAAATTCGAAATTTTGATGAAAATGGCAATTTTCAGTTCGAAAACTTGAAATGGCCATATCTCCTAAACTAAGCGAGTTAGAGCAAAAGTAAGGTTAATTCGTGATCACTTCCAAAAATTCGAAATTTTGATGAAAAAGGCAATTTTCAGTTCGAAAACTTGAAATAGCCATATCTCCTAAACTAAGCGAGTTAGAGCAAAAGTAAGGTTAATTCGTGATCATTTCCAAAAATTCGAAATTTTGATGAAAATGGCAATTTGCAGTTCGGAAACTTGAAATGGCCATATCTCCTAAACTAAGCGAGTTAGAGCACAATTAAGGTTAATTCGTGATCACTTCCAAAAACTCGAAATTTTGATGAAAATCGCAATTTTCAGTTCGAAAACTTGAAATGGCCATATCTCCTAAACTAAGCGAGTTAGAGCAAAAGTAAGGTTAATTCGTGATCACTTCCAAAAATTCGAAATTTTGATGAAAATGGCAATTTTCAGTTCGAAAACTTGAAATGGCCATATCTCCTAAACTAAGCGAGTTAGAGCACAATTAAGGTTAATTCGTGATCACTTCCAAAAACTCGAAATTTTGATGAAAATCGCAATTTTCAGTTCGAAAACTTGAAATGGCCATATCTCCTAAACTAAGCGAGTTAGAGCAAAAGTAAAGTTAATTTGTGATCACTTCCAAAAATTCGAAATTTTGATGAAAAAGGCAATTTTCAGTTCGAAAACTTGAAATGGCCATATCTCCTAAACTAAGCGAGTTAGAGCAAAAGTAAGGTTAATTCGTGATCACTTCCAAAAATTCGAAATTTTGATGAAAATGGCAATTTTCAGTTCGAAAACTTGAAATGGCCATATCTTCTAAACTATGCGAGTTAGAGCAAAAGTAAGGTTAATTCGTGATCACTTCCAAAAATTCGAAATTTTGATGAAAATGGCAATTTTCAGTTCGAAAACTTGAAATGGCCATATCTCCTAAACTAAGCGAGTTAGAGCAAAAGTAAGGTTAATTCGTGATCACTTCCAAAAATTCGAAATTTTGATGAAAAAGGCAATTTTCAGTTCGAAAACTTGAAATGGCCATATCTCCTAAACTAAGCGAGTTAGAGCAAAAGTAAGGTTAATTCGTGATCACTTCCAAAAATTCGAAATTTTGATGAAAATGGCAATTTGCAGTTCGGAAACTTGAAATGGCCATATCTCCTAAACTAAGCGAGTTAGAGCACAATTAAGGTTAATTCGTGATCACTTCCAAAAACTCGAAATTTTGATGAAAATCGCAATTTTCAGTTCGAAAACTTGAAATGGCCATATCTCCTAAACTAAGCGAGTTAGAGCAAAAGTAAAGTTAATTTGTGATCACTTCCAAAAATTCGAAATTTTGATGAAAAAGGCAATTTTCAGTTCGAAAACTTGAAATGGCCATATCTCCTAAACTAAGCGAGTTAGAGCAAAAGTAAGGTTAATTCGTGATCACTTCCAAAAATTCGAAATTTTGATGAAAAAGGCAATTTTCAGTTCGAAAACTTGAAATGGCCATATCTCCTAAACTAAGCTAGTTAGAGCAAAAGTAAGGTTAATTCGTGATCACTTCCAAAAATTCGAAATTTTGATGAAAATGGCAATTTGCAGTTCGGAAACTTGAAATGGCCATATCTCCTAAACTAAGCGAGTTAGAGCACAATTAAGGTTAATTCGTGATCACTTCCAAAAACTCGAAATTTTGATGAAAATCGCAATTTTCAGTTCGAAAACTTGAAATGGCCATATCTCCTAAACTAAGCGAGTTAGAGCAAAAGTAAGGTTAATTCGTGATCACTTCCAAAAATTCGAAATTTTGATGAAAATGGCAATTTTCAGTTCGAAAACTTGAAATGGCCATATCTCCTAAACTAAGCGAGTTAGAGCAAAAGTAAGGTTAATTCGTGATCACTTCCAAAAATTCGAAATTTTGATGAAAAAGGCAATTTTCAGTTCGAAAACTTGAAATGGCCATATCTCCTAAACTAAGCGAGTTAGAGCAAAAGTAAGGTTAATTCGAGATCACTTCCAAAAATTCGAAATTTTGATGAAAATGGCAATTTTCAGTTCGAAAACTTGAAATGGCTATATCTCCTAAACTAAGCGAGTTAGAGCAAAAGTAAGGTTAATTCGTGATCACTTCCAAAAATTCGAAATTTTGATGAAAATGGCAATTTTCAGTGCGTAAATTTGAAATGGCCATATCTTCCACATTAAGCCAGTTAGAGCAAAAGTAAGGTTAATTCGTGATCACTTCCATAAATTCGAAATTTTGATGAAAATGGCAATTTGCAGTTCGGAAACTTGAAATGGCCATATCTCCTAAACTAAGCGAGTTAGAGCAAAAGTAAGGTTAATTCGTGATCACTTCCAAAAATTCGAAATTTTGATGAAAATGGCAATTTTTATTTCGAAAACTTGAAATGGCCATATCTCCTAAACTAAGCGAGTTAGAGCAAAAGTAATATTAATTCGTGATCACTTCCAAAAATTCGAAATTTTGATGAAAATGGCAATTTTCAGTTCGAAAACTTGAAATGGCCATATCTCCTAAACTAAGCGAGTTAGAGCAAAAGTAAGGTTAATTCGTGATCACTTCCAAAAATTCGAAATTTTGATGAAAATGGCAAATTTCAGTTCGAAAACTTGAAATGGCCATATCTCCTAAACTAAGCGAGTTAGAGCAAAAGTAAGGTTAATTCATGATCACTTCCAAAAATTCGAAATTTTGATGAAAATGGCAATTTTCAGTTCGAAAACTTGAAATGGCCATATCTCCTAAACTAAGCGAGTTAGAGCAAAAGTAAGGTTAATTCGTGATCACTTCCAAAAATTCGAAATTTTGATGAAAATGGCAATTTTCAGTTCGAAAACTTGAAATGGCCATATCTCCTAAACTAAGCGAGTTAGAGCAAAAGTAAGGTTAATTCGTGATCACTTCCAAAAATTCGAAATTTTGATGAAAATGGCAATTTTCAGTTCGAAAACTTGAAATGGCCATATCTCCTAAACTAAGCGATTTAGAGCAAAATTAAGGTTAATTAGTGATCACTTCCAAAAATTCGAAATTTTGATGAAAATGACAATTTTCAGTTCGAAAACTTGAAATGGCCATATCTCCTAAACTAAGCGAGTTAGAGCAAAAGTAAGGTTAATTCGTGATCACTTCCAAAAATTCGAAATTTTGATGAAAATGGCAATTTTCAGTGCGTACATTTGAAATGGCCATATCTTCCACATTAAGCGAGTTAGAGCAAAAGTAAGGTTAATTCGTGATCACTTCCAAAAATTCGAAATTTTGATGAAAATGGCAATTTGCAGTTCGGAAACTTGAAATGGCCATATCTCCTAAACTAAGCGAGTTAGAACAAAAGTAAGGTTAATTCGTGATCACTTCCAAAAATCCGAAATTTTTATGAAAATGGCAATTTTTAGTTCGAAAACTTGAAATGGCCATATCTCCCAAACTAAGCGAGTGAGAGCAAAAATAAGTTAATTCGGGATCACTTCCAAAAATTCGAAATTTCGATGAAAAAGGCCATATCTTATAAACTAAGCTAGTTAAAGCAAAATTAAGGTTAATTCGTGATCACTTCCAAAAACTCGAAATTTTGATGAAAATCGCAATTTTCAGTTCGAAAACTTGAAATGGCCATATCTCCTAAACTAAGCGAGTTAGAGCAAAAGTAAGGTTAATTCGTGATCACTTCCAAAAATTCGAAATTTTGATGAAAATGACAATTTTCAGTTCGAAAACTTGAAATGGCCATATCTCCTAAACTAAGCGAGTTAGAGCAAAAGTAAGGTTAATTCGTGATCACTTCCAAAAATTCGAAATTTTGATGAAAATGGCAATTTTCAGTTCGAAAACTTGAAATGGCCATATCTCCTAAACTAAGCTAGTTAGAGCAAAATTAAGGTTAATTAGTGATCACTTCCAAAAATTAGAAATTTCGATGGAAATGGCAATTTTCAGTTCGTAGACTTAAAATGGCCATATCTTCTAAACTAAGCGATTTAGAGCAAAAGTAAGGTTAATTCGTGATCACTTCCAAAAATTCGAAATTTCGATGAAAATGGCAATTTTTAGTTCGAAAACTTGAAATGGCCATATCTTCCACATTAAGCGAGTTAGAGCAAAAGTAAGGTTAATTCGTGATCACTTCTAAAAATTCGAAATTTTGATGAAAATGGCAATTTTCAGTTCGAAAACTTGAAATGACCATATCTCCTAAACTAAGCGAGTTAGAGCAAAAGTAAGTTTAATTCGGGATCACTTCCAAAAATTCGAAATTTTGATGGAAATGGCAATTTTCAGTTCGAAAACTTGAAATGGCCATATCTCCTAAACTAAGCGAGTTAGAGCAAAAGTAAGGTTAATTCGTGATCACTTCCAAAAATTCCAAATTTTGATGAAAATGGCAATTTTCAGTTCGAAAACTTGAAATGGCCATATCTCCTAAACTAAGCTAGTTAGAGCAAAATTAAGGTTAATTCGTGATCACTTCCAAAAATTCGAAATTTTGATGAAAATGGCAATTTTCAGTGCGTAAATTTGAAATGCCCATATCTTCCACATTAAGCGAGTTAGAGCAAACGTAAGGGTAATTCGTGATCACTTCCAAAAATTCGAAATTTTGATGAAAATGGCAATTTTCAGTTCGAAAACTTGAAATGGCCATATCTCCTAAACTAAGCGAGTTAGAGCAAAAGTAAGGTTAATTCGTGATCACTTCCAAAAATTCGAAATTTTGATGAAAATGGCAATTTTCAGTGCGTAAATTTGAAATGCCCATATCTTCCACATTAAGCGAGTTAGAGCAAAAGTAAGGTTAATTCGTGATCACTTCCATAGATTCGAAATTTTAATGAAAATGGCAATTTGCAGTTCGGAAACTTGAAATGGCCATATCTCCTAAACTAAGCGAGTTAGAGCAAAAGTAAGGTTAATTCGTGATCACTTCCAAAAATTCGAAATTTTGATAAAAATGGCAATTTTCAGTGCGTAAATTTGAAATGCCCATATATTCCACATTAAGCGAGTTAGAGCAAAAGTAAGGTTAATTCGTGATCACTTCCATAGATTCGAAATTTTGATAAAATTGGCAATTTTCAGTTCGGAAACTTGAAATGGCCATATCTCCTAAACTAAGCGAGTTAGAGCAAACGTAAGGTTAATTCGTGATCACTTCCAAAAATTCGAAATTTTGATGAAAATGGCAATTTTCAGTTCGAAAACTTGAAATGGCCATATCTCCTAAACTAAGCGAGTTAGAGCAAAAGTAAGGTTAATTCGTGATCACTTCCAAAAATTCGAAATTTTGATGAAAATGGCAATTTTCAGTTCGAAAACTTGAAATGGCCATATCTCCTAAACTAAGCTAGTTAGAGCAAAATTAAGGTTAATTAGTGATCACTTCCAAAAATTCGAAATTTTGATGAAAATGACAATTTTCAGTTCGAAAACTTGAAATGGCCATATCTCCTAAACTAAGCGAGTTAGAGCAAAAGTAAGGTTAATTCGTGATCACTTCCAAAAATTCGAAATTTTGATGAAAATGGCAATTTTCAGTGCGTACATTTGAAATGGCCATATCTTCCACATTAAGCGAGTTAGAGCAAAAGTAAGGTTAATTCGTGATCACTTCCATAGATTCGAAATTTTGATGAAAATGGCAATTTGCAGTTCGGAAACTTGAAATGGCCATATCTCCTAAACTAAGCGAGTTAGAACAAAAGTAAGGTTAATTCGTGATCACTTCCAAAAATCCGAAATTTTTATGAAAATGGCAATTTTTAGTTCGAAAACTTGAAATGGCCATATCTCCCAAACTAAGCGAGTGAGAGCAAAAATAAGTTAATTCGGGATCACTTCCAAAAATTCGAAATTTCGATGAAAAAGGCTATATCTTATAAACTAAGCTAGTTAAAGCAAAATTAAGGTTAATTCGTGATCACTTCCAAAAACTCGAAATTTTGATGAAAATCGCAATTTTCAGTTCGAAAACTTGAAATGGCCATATCTCCTAAACTAAGCGAGTTAGAGCAAAAGTAAGGTTAATTCGTGATCACTTCCAAAAATTCGAAATTTTGATGAAAATGGCAATTTTCAGTTCGAAAACTTGAAATGGCCACATCTTCTAAACTAAGCGAGTTAGAGCAAAAGTAAGGTTAATTCGTGATCACTTCCAAAATTTCGAAATTTTGATGAAAATGGCAATTTTCAGTTCGAAAACTTGAAATGGCCATATCTCCTAAACTAAGCGAGTTAGAGCAAAAGTAAGGTTAATTCGTGATCACTTCCAAAAATTCGAAATTTTGATGAAAATGGCAATTTTCAGTTCGAAAACTTGAAATGGCCATATCTCCTAAACTAAGCGAGTTAGAGCAAAAGTAAGGTTAATTCGTGATCACTTCCAAAAATTCGAAATTTTGATGAAAATGGCAATTTTCAGTTCGGAAACTTGAAATGGCCATATCTCCTAAACTAAGCGAGTTAGAGCAAAAGTAAGGTTAATTCGTGATCACTTCCAAAATTTCGAAATTTTGATGAAAATGGCAATTTTCAGTTCGAAAACTTGAAATGGCCATATCTCCTAAACTAAGCGAGTTAGAGCAAAAGTAAGGTTAATTCGTGATCACTTCCAAAATTTCGAAATTTTGATGAAAATGGCAATTTTCAGTTCGAAAACTTGAAATGGCCATATCTCCTAAACTAAGCGAGTTAGAGCAAAAGTATGGTTAATTCGTGATCACTTCCAAACATTCGAAATTTTGATGAAAATCGCAATTTTCAGTTCGAAAACTTGAAATGACCATATCTCCTAAACTAAGCGAGTTAGAGCAAAAGTAAGGTAAATTCGTGAACACCTCCAAAAATTCGAAATTTTGATGAAAATGGCAATTTTTAGTTCGAAAACTTGAAATGGCCATATCTCCTAAACTAAGCGAGTTAGAGCAAAAGTAAGGTTAATTCGTGATCACTTCCAAAAATTCGAAATTTTGATGAAAATGGCAATTTTCAGTTCGAAAACTTGAAATGGCTATATCTCCTAAACTAAGCGAGT